>NW_010161598.1:27364-106305 GCF_000695765.1 Mesitornis unicolor | reverse complement strand
GCGGGACCCCCGTACCCCTCCCCTGGGAGCCTCTTCCCGACAGTTTTTCTTCCCCGCCGCGCCTCTGTTTGCAGATGTGAAGTGGACGGATTTCACGCAGGGCGTGATGGTGCCGGAGAGACCCCCGGAGCCCGACTGCAAGAGCCGGGGCCAGGGTGAGCCTCGGGCGCCCCCCCTACCTCCCACTCCCCCGAGCTATGCTCCCCTGACACCCCTCAACCTCTGACGCTCACCAACCTCTAACACCCCTTAACTTCTGACACCACTCCATTCTTTCCCTTTCACTTCCTTTGAAGAGCGATGCAGATGCAAAAAGACGAAGCCTACACTGTCGACCTACCTGGCCAAGAACTACAGTTACAGTAAGTTACTCACTTTGCCTATCCTGCCCTCTCCGTGCCCCCTGTGAGTTAGGCAGCTCTATGTGGGTGCTGCACCCACACCAGATCCCGTCCAGCAAGTGTGGCGTGAGGGTACCACTCCACTCTGGCCTTTCCTAGTGGGTTTTTATCCTAGGGCACCAAACTGTTCTCATCTGAAACACACCACTTGTGGGCACCTCCTTACTAGTCATTGCGCAGATAACAGCATGTTTCTGATAAAAGCAGTGAAATGTTGTTAATGTGCACTGGGATCGATCAGCAGGTCTCTCTGCAGAAGCGGTGCTTGCAGCTGTAAAGGTCACTCTGTTGAGGGCAATTGCAACAAATGTGAGTGTGAGCATGTGCTTCTTGGCCAACTGCTGTTTTCATCTAGCAGGTGGAATAAAGAGAGGTTTATCCCTTAGATAAAACTTGGAAATGTGAATGAAGCTGAAGCAAGGTAAAAAGTTATTACTTACAAATGTGCATATTCTTTTACTTGCTAGCCAGAGTTTCATCTGGTGTGGAATTGTCAGAGATTAGCTGAATTCCATGGCAATTTGCACCAGCCAGACGAGTAGTAGGCTGATAGTTTTGTGATATGTTGCATGCTATATTGGCAATATAAGTAGTTATTAATCCCTCTTCCACCCTGGCTCTCCCCCGCTCTGGCTTTGTGATTCTGGGAGTCAGGAAGAAGTCTAATTAAGATTAGATAAATACCAGGTTTAGTATCTATAATGTCAATTGAATACTCCTATTAGTTATGAATTTAACATGCAATACTATGGTCTTTTGTACTTTATGGGCTTTTTCTGATATATAAGTTGTTTCTTCAAGGGACTAATTAAGTTCTTACGCAATAGTGTTATTATATCCTGTCAATTCCTATTTGTCTGATATCAAATTAAAGTAAGTTTGTAGTTAATTGTTTCTTTGTTAGTATAGAGAAAAAAATCCAAACGGCAGTTTGGTGGGAGTAATCAAGCTAAACATCTAACTTAGGAATTTCTACACCTCTTTTGTTATGGCATTTTGGTGCATTTATATCATATATTCTTTTATGCAATGCCTTAATCTATCTCGGTACAACATAGTGATATGTTGAGGTGGGACAATGAACTTACACACTTGCCCAAAATATATTAAAAAGCAGTGATATAAAATGACTATTCTTAAATGAAATACAGGTATTAGTCATATAAATTCTGATTCCAGTGACTTTAGTGGGAGTGTTGCTTGTGGTCCAAAATTTAATTCTGCTGAATTTGTGAAATCAAGGTTTTGTTTTTAAGAGGTAGATTTTTATTCAGTCTCCTCTGAAATAAATAGAAATGCTCATATGGAAAATTAATTGAGAGACAAGACAAGGCAAAACAAGTTGCAAACAAAATCCAAATTTTTCTGAAATCCTTTAAAATAATATTTACAGCCAAATTGTATTTCCAGCTGCTCAGAACTTGAAATTGGATTGTGAGTCTCTGGAACAGAAATCTCTCATGTGTTTTGTGACTGCTACACATGTCCTAACAAAGTTAGCACATAAATCCCAGGCTGCATTAAGATTGCTGGTCTCCTGTTTTCTACATGTGAAATTTATTCCAGACATCTGTAGGTCCATTTGAAGACTTTTGACCCAGTGGCTGCCAAGGGCAGGGCTGCTGCAGGCTGATGACCCTGTGGGACATACACATGCTGCTCATGCTTCACAGAGCAATTTTGTGATAGTAGAACCCTTCTTATCCTGACATGTCCTAGAGACAAAGTCCTTGGTGTAAAAATGGTGTTATGTTTCTCTGATTTGGTATTTCTGACAAGAGAGAGCGGATGAAATGCTGCAGTGGTTGATACTGCCAGTGTTAGCAGGTGCAAAGTTAGCCAGAGATTATCCTCAGAGCAATGTACACAGTTTCTTCTTGCATCTATGCAGACATGCAATTTTCCTCAATAAAAGGTAAAAATATGAGTGTCTGTGTATGCAGAGTCAGAAGAACCGTTTTCAAAGTCTTATTTTATATGAGGATGTTACTACTGATGCATATTCCAAAGGCAAAAAATGAAAAAAGTGTAAACCAGGTAAATCACAAAAACCCTAAGCCTCTTAGTTTTTGATGACTTGTTTTAAACCTTCCTTTCTTTCTTATATTTAAGAGAAGACTTTAGTTCCTGGATGCAACCTACAAGGAAATTACTATATTACTGAAAAAGCTGGATTCATACTAACTGCCTGTGAGGTAAATTATTAATTACTGAATTGGAAATAGCCAGATGTGGCTATAGAACAGGTCCAATTTATGCCAGGCATTGTTCAAATCTGAGTCAAAGGAGCTGTTTGTGTGTGCGATTCCAGGTGAGATCACTTGGCCTGATCTCGCAAAGATTTAAGCACATGTTTAATTTCACAGTTGTCAACAGTCCTACTGAAAACCAAATCGGGATCAGGCCTCTGTTATTCTAAGCCACTGTATGTGCCCACACATGAAGATGTAGTTCTAGTTTCACAACCAAAACAACAGCTTTCCATTTTATGTGTTTTATTAAAAGTTAAGATGTGTTTAGATTTCTAAGACTGACGTTCTCACACCTCTGTTTTTCTAATTGCAGTCATTCATGCTAAAGTAAAAAGCGTAGAAAGAGGGAACTGCAACGAGATAACGACTGTGGTTGAAGTCAAAGACATCCTCAAGTCTTCGATGCCAATTCCTCTTTCTCAAGTGCCTCTTCTTACAAATTCCTCGTGCCAGTGTCCACCTCTTCAACCAAAACAGGATGTTCTCATCATGTGCTATGAATGGCGCTCAAGGTGAGCCCTGGTGATGCAGTGCAGAAAAGTGTTGTAACTGACTGTGGTAGGCAGGAAGGAGGACCAGCAAAGCTCTCTTGCTGGTCACGAGCGCGTTCTGTGAGTTATAGTTAATATTACACCACTGATAGTTTTTCTTAAGATAACCCACATGTACTCCTATGTGTTTCGGTTACCTTTGCAATTAACTTTTTCTGCTTCATCAGCCTCAGCTCTGCACTACGATGTGGTGTTTACAAAACCTGGCTCACACATGGAGCATAAACTGTGGTGGCATAAGGTGCTGACAGCATATTGCTTAATGCATCGTGAAGCACTTCAGGCATTTCCAGCTGTTCGGGAGTGTTTTTCTAGGGCCACTTGCCATAGGTATGAGCTGCTTTGTGTGCTACAAGCCTGATGGAGGCTGTAGTTGGCATAGTTGTGCCTCATGGACCCCAGCAGAGGGGACAGGAGATATTACATCTCTCCTGTCTGCAGAGCTGCTGGAGTCAGAGCCAGGCCTTCTCCGCCTGCCTGTCCATACTTTGGAGCGGTGCCATCAGTGAGAAGTTTCTGATCCCACAGCTGTACGGGAACCAGCCAAATCTGCAGCCATTGGAGCTCCAGCTCCCAGATGGCAGATGAAAAGTAAATACTCTGAGAGCAGCTTGCCAGTCCTGCTATATGATTAAAAGACAAAACAAAACTTACTTTACCAGACCTCTCATCTGGCAGTCAGCCTAGCCCCAGGCATGGAAGGAAACCTGGCATGCTGGCCTGGAGGGGGAAACTGGTGAATCACAACTCCCTTTTCTCTCTGGGTCCTTGAGGCAGAAGGAGACATCCCAATCCTGTTAGCACCCCGAGTGTACCAGTAGCAACAGGGGCTAACAGGACAGGCTGTGGTGTGGTAGGTACGTGTGCCTGTGTGCTGTGGGTGAGGTAAGGCTGTTTGTAAAATGTGCAGGTTGGTCTTGCATGCAGTGATGTGACTGTTAGTTGAACGTGTACACTTGTAAAGACCATAAAACATCTACGTGCAGAACTTAGTGGGCCATATCATGTTGATACTTTAAAAGCATTTTATAGGTGTTTCTGAAAGTTGCCACCTGATACCTCACTACCTTAACTTTTTTGTGTGTGGGCTAACAGACACAGTATTTTACTATTACACAGCATCTTGCACTTCCAGGTCTGAAAGTATTTCACAAAGATTAATTTAGAGCCCTCCACTTGTGTTAGCCATTTTAGGGATACATGTTTTAAGTCATGCAGAAAGGACCACAATCGAGGTTGCGATCGAAAAGCTCTGAGCTGCAGAGCTTTGTTGGAGCGGATCCTCAGGGAGTGGAGATTTCAAAAGGGAAAGGCTGCAATCTGCGTCTCCATTACTATGGAAAAACACACCATGCACTAAATATTTTGTGATGGTTTTTAAAGGTCACTGAGGTTTTTAATTTCATATAGTGTACTAAAGTGGATTTGAAAAAGAAACAAAAACTATTATATGCGTTTCCTGTTGAGCTCAGTGGCATGCAAACAGAAGGTTTTGAGTTACAGTAGCTTTTTAAAATATCAGAGGGAAAATGGGTGGGAGCTGTAGCTCCACTGAAGTCAATGGCAAAACACCCATTGCCCATTGCAGGGTTAGAGTCTCACTCAGTAGTTTGACATGAACAGAAGCTACATCAGATGTGTACCAGGTTGCAGTTTCATTCATCATGATGTGGCCTTAGCTTTAGCCCTGTGTTTTAGTTCTCCAGTCTCTCCTTGAAAAGAAACAGCTATGTGGATCATGTTGGTCCAGGGCTTGCACTCACTACAGTGTGGGCAAAGTGGATGGACAGTGGCTAGCAGCTACAAGAGACAGCATTTTGTACTCCTTTTGAACTGGTATAAGCAGCACAATTTTTAAAATTCTCAGAAGTAAAATACGTTAATTTGAACTGCTGTTCTGCACATATGCACACACACACACGTATATAGTGGGCATAAGTAAAAATAAATGTACGTACACATCCAAACAGTTCCATGGGATGTTACCCAACCCATCACTTTTTGTTAATAGTGATCAAGATAGGACAATTTTCCCCTGTAGAATAGCTGCAGGTGAATACAAAGGGCTCTAGATGTTTTCTCAGTACCAGCCAGGTACTGCAGTTTTGGCTATAAAATCCAATTTCTTTTGAAAACTATTTTCTTTTTTTTATGGAGTTTAGAATAGAATTTCAGAAGGATCAGTATAAGCATTTAAAAATCCATTAGAAAGCATTTAGGGATGGAGAAAAATATTTTTCTGCCTATCATCCCATATACAGAAACTGTCAGTACCTGCTAGTGCATTTCAACCTCAGTCTGTGTTAAATCATCCAGAGTGACGTCTCAGGAATCAAACTCAGAAACACTTGTAACTTGTATTTATTTCTTAATTTTTAGGTTGATGCTTCTTGATGGATGTCTAGTTGAAAAATGGAAGGATCAGCTGAACAAAAGGTTTAAGGTAAATACAGCCAAAGACAAGAATGCTGATATTCTTGATAAAAAGTTAAACACCTTTGTTCTACTTCAGCATTGAAGAACTTACTTGACTTTCAGATATCCATAACACCTCTGGGTATTGTTATTTTCATGTCATCTTTTTCATACCTCATAACTACATATAAGTGTAAGTGAAAATTTGAAAATTGTCCCCTTGCATTTTAGGGTCTCTCAAATTTTATTTCTGTTTTATCAGCAAACTGTCCCTAAATAGGGTGGTTGTATTATCTTTGTGTGAACTCTGGCTTATTACAGTAATGGCTCTGGGAATTCCTTTCCTATCACTGCTAAGGCAAGTAACTTTCAGATAGGTGATATGCAGATGAATATATAGTCCACAGTAGGTTAGAAAGAAAGTTGACATCCATTGTACTGCATAAATGGGCTTTGCTGAATTAAAATTTGTAGGCCTGAGACACAGAGCCTCGCCAGCTGCTTACCACTAAAGACCCACTGAAAGTATTGGACATCCCCTCACTGGTTTCAGGGAACATTGGAAGGAAAAATCTCTAGTACAGGGACCTGGGAGGCAGGAGCAGCAGATGCCCCTGTTTCTCGAGGCTTCAGGATAGCTCTTGCTATCACTCCCTGCTTCTAAACTGCTCTTTAAAATGGAAAGAAAGGGTGGATTAAGACAATATCTAACTCTTCCTCACACTTTTAGAGATGTAATTAAATTATTTCTGCAGTTCAGGAAAGATTTCAGAGCATTAAGGACATGCATGTGTATTTGTTCCAATTATGGGCTGACTGGCAGTTGATAGAGAGGAGGAAAAAAGGTGCATGTTTCCATCGGTAGAAACTTTTAGATTGCAGAGCAAGTTGCAGGAAGTTGTATTTGATACTTTCATCATTCCCCTTTCTCCTCACATACTCATGTAAAACCTACATGTGAAAAAGAAAACATGCTTTAAATCTTTAGAAAATAAATATATTGTAATTGCAGTTGATGCCGTATGGGATTTAGGAGAGTACTGATGTATGACTCAGACTCTTGAAATCCCTTAGCTCTCAACTTAATGACCTGTTACTGGCACACAGTGTGTTTTAGTGGTCTCCTCACACAATCTTGTTATTTCTAATTGTGTCTTTAAACCTGTTTGGACATTCATTTCCAGACTGTCAAATAGAGGCATGAGTGCCAAACAACTAAATACTTCTCAAATCATGTGTCATTCTTTCTATAATAATAGTAACATAAATTAAATCTGCTTTTAAACATGTTTGAGTGAGATACACCTAAATGCCTGCAGATAGTTTTTGTTTCATAAAGATGCATGTAATGACCCTGACTATGCAATTATGGCCAGTATGGAGCTAGGTATCACAGTGGATTCTTTTTAATGCCCATCATTCATCTCTGAAGACTCGCATCCAACTTTAGTCTTGAGTTACCACTTAAAATGAATGTTTTGAGCTGTCCGTAGACCACAGAAGACATCTGTTAACATAACCACAACATGGCTGGTCTCCTCTCTAGCCAGACAGGAGTCAGTAGCAACAGGGTCAGCACAGAGATACCGAAGAGTAAAGCTGGAGAGCACTTCTCTTGCTTTGATCACTGGTCAAAATCCCTGCCTTTGGGAATTTCAGAAGAGAAGGTTCATTAATAGAGGGTAAAGGTGAGACCCCTTCCAGGTTCTTACTTTCCTTAAAAGAAGTGTTTCTGTTCCTAGAGGAAAGACTGCAGTCTCTGCTGCAGTGGACCACCTAACCACTTAACCTCACTGTAAAAATCTGTTTTCTAACTGCTGCACTTCTGGGTTTGGAAATCTGACAGCTATTCTTTTTGGTGGACTCATTGATCTAATTGCATTTCAAAATTTCTCGGGAATGCTGCTGAATAAAGCTGTGGATGCATTATTCACAGCTGCCCCATTGCAACTCCAAACACACTGTGATTTCAGTAGTCACCTCTGTTGTCTGCCTGTAACATACGCTCTTTTATGCCCAGTCCTCTCCACCCCAGGGAAATGCAGAACCAGAAAGTAAATACCACATTCCCTTGTAGCTGTGTGTTTAAACATATATTGTGAAAGGATTGCCTCCTTTCTGTGGACTTTTCTGAGGAAAATTCAAGTAGCATGCTCAGTAAGACAGCAAAGAGTGAGTTTGCAAAGGAGTCTCAGTGTGCAGACTCTGTCTTTATGACGGTATGGTGCCAGCTTCCCTGGACTTCTGAAAAGGTGTGAGATGCGCACTGGCATGCAGTGTGCACACAAAATGTGCAGTTGTCATGTTCATCAACTGGTGTCATGGAAATTCCCCCACCCAAGAACACATGGGGGTTTCTGCTGCAGTCCGCCGTAATGCGCTGAGATCGATGGCCCTGCAGGACAGAGCACAAAACCATTAAGAGCAGTGCTGCTACCAGTGGTTCAGGATAGCTTTGATTAAGGCACAATTGTTTATGATCATGTCCTTCCCTAACTCTGACTCTTCGTTATTCGCACTTCCACAGAGGTGGGAACAGAGACTGCAAGAACAGAAGCTGCGAACGGCCCACAGTAAGAACCAGAATGCAGGACGCAGTGGTCGGAGTGGAGCCCCAAAACCGTCAACCAAGAACACCAGTCCCCTGGTCAGTGGCCCCAAAAAGACCATGAAAATAAGAAATGGCCAGAAAGAAGTCAATCCTAAAAGAGTATGAGTGTGAAATTTCCAAAAGGAAAGACTTTCCCTGCACGATGAGGGTCACAATCTGTCTTGGTTGGCACATTTTATTAATCCAGAACTCATCGACTTAAAAAACTCACAGCAGTTTCTACATAGACTTGTTTGCTGCACTTTACTTTTACAAGGTTTGCTTTTCCTTTCAAGCCACCGCAAGCCATAGAGTGTAGGTTTGCACTAATATGTGGTAGGCATATTCAAGCTGACTGAGCTTTATCTTAGGGCTCTGATTTGCAATTCTGGACAGGTCCAGCCTTGGCTGCCAGAGGTTTTAACTCCTTGTGCTGGTTACCTGCCCTGCCAGAGTTTGGAGAGTTGTATGAGGCATCTCCTCTCTCCTCAGAAAGTGCACTTTGTAGTTGGTATAGTAGCTGACCAGTTGGTTAGTCTGTGAGTTAGGCTGGTGAGCTGAGAACCGTGGCAACAGAGGAATGGTAACCTCTGGCGCACATCTGGGGCAGCAACTACTGCAGCTTCTGGAGCTTAATCTATTTGCTGTTCGGAATCACAGGCCTTGTTCAGAGCATTCAAAAGCCTAGTTTACCAATGAGCATCTGGGCATACATTGTGTGATTATTTTTATGTGTGTGCCAAAAATATGCTTAGAGTGTTAGTATTTGATCTTGTGCGTTTGTGTAGCAAAAATGCATTGAAAACAGACATTTAATTTTTTATTGTACTTCAGACTGGCTTCTGTTGTTATAATTTCAAATATATTTAAGCATCTAATTGAAAAATCAGTATTTTTTAAAATTCTTAAAAGTAACATGCTTGCTGTAATATAGCTTTGTTATGAAAACTGGAATAGAAGCATTATTCTAAATATAACTGACAGCTACTGTACAGTATTAAGGAGAAGATAGGGCTTTATGTGGCTCAGTGTTCTTTTGGATAATTTTTTTATCATTTGGCACCATATTTCTAAAACTTTCTCTGATGACAAATAAATAAATAAATAACTATATAAATAAGGCTTGTCTCTATTCATGAACTTCTCAAAACAACTGGCTATCTGCAATTTCACTGATCAGAAGGTAACAATTACCCTGCATAGGGTCACAGACAAAGCGGATGCTCTTGTTTATGTACTACGTTTTACTGACTTAACATTTGCTGTGTGAGGTATTAAAATAGAAAAGGTGACAGAAATCTAATCGGCATAGCTCCAAGATGGCATTTATGCTATTCCTGCCCAAGCTGTACTTGGATGAGGCAGTGTGGATAGCACAGTCTGATTTCTAACACGTAAGATCACCTACATGTACATTGTAGAAGCTCCTGATAGACATCTGAAAGTCCTTCAAGAATTCCTACAGCAAAACTAGGGACTAGACTTGGCAATTCTGGTATCTGTAAAACAAAAGGAGCATTTCTAAAATAGAGAGAGTCTGTGTCAGAAAAAAAATAAGGAGGAGTTCTGTGTAGGTTAACATAAGGAGGTACAATTGGTCTTGTCAGTATATTGATCTTTGTCATTACAAATTTCTAATGAAATTTGCATGCATGAAATTCAGGGCAGAATGTGCTGGAGTGATTTTGGTAGCAGCAGTAATATATTTGGTAATATGCTAGCACAAAACCAAAGACATAGATGCCAAGTTAGAATACTTACACAAAAGGGATAGAGCTAATACAGAAAAATTGAATAATAGCATATGAGGAAGTTTAAGGGAAGAAAAAACCCTAACCCTACATGGTCATGGGTTAAGTTTGAGCTGTTGGCTAAAATATGCAAAGGTCATCTTCTGAATGTAGCTCTTCCTGCTAATTCTGGGCAGATGCACAGCTTTTATCTCCATGGAACATCTGCAGAATTGGATCCAAAATTCAATCCAAGTGCCAGGAATGCTGAACATATGTTACATCTATTGTCCTTAGTGGGAATTATGTGTGTTTGATATGTCTAAAAAACAGACTACAAATTTAGGTGCCTAAATACAGACTGTAGGTGAGATTTTAATCCTGTACAATGAAATGGAAAAACTGAAATGGAAATCAAAGGAGATAGAATATCACTACAGTTGACTAAATTATGTGAGCTTGAAAATGTGGACTTAAGAAAGCATGACCTAAAAGATCCATATGATTGGAAAGCTTCTAAAATAGATTTTTAACATGTAACAAGAGTTCTTAAACTTTGATTACCTACTGATTGCAATTTAAAGTACCCCAATAAGTATGTATAAAGGTAGTTATTAAAAATGACTGACAGTCCTATCAACATGATGTTGAAATAATAAATACCAAAGTTGTGGTATTTCACTTCAACATGTTTTATTGTGAACATTGTCACATGTTTTTTGAATGAAAATTTTGGAACAACTAGCTAGACTTCATAGCAACATTACATATTGTTTTACAACTATTAAAATCACACTTTTTTTCATTTTTTGATATCAGAGAAAAAAATGTGAAAAATATTTTCTCCAGAGAATTGTCACCATTCCTTCTGTAAGTTACTGTCATTAGACTGAGCATTCTACTATGTTGGAATAAATGATGCACCAAGCCCAGTGTTTCCAAACTCCTTGGCATTTTTATGTATGGTTTATGCTGACTAACTTTCATTTTGATATGGTAAAAATACAAAGCAGGGGATATCATAGTATAAAGAACAGGAGTGTGGACAGAGGGGATGAACTAGTAAGGTAGTGTTTTTTCCCAGATCCAGTTTTTCTACTTTTAAAGAAGCCATGGTTGAACCCAATTCAACTCTAATGTAACACTCTGTCTTGAAAATCCCTTACAATTATTAACTCACTGCAACATCAAACACTGGCTGAATCCAGACCCAGAGCATCCCCGCCCTCCAGCCTGCTGCCCTTCCCTTGCGAAGGCACAAAGGAGATGTTGGAGCAGCAAGGGCTGTTAGTGTGGGCAGACGCATCCTCCTGTGTCCCCCCCATGGCCTATGCACCGCTTCTGCTCCCTGGAGTGTGGCAAAAAGTCAGACTCATTCCTCCTCACGCACACTCATGGTCAGGTGTGGTCACTGCCGTGTTAGTGCACCCCAGCACTGGAACCATGAAACCTCCACATAGCAGAGTGGGCAAATAGTTCACTGGTGGATGAAAGGAATTACCATACCTATTTACAGCTGAAAAATTAACAGGCCAAAACTTGAAGTGTCAAATGCTTTTTCTCAGTGTTACAGCTGCCTTCCGACTGAGGGGCTTAGCATTTTTTAATATAAAATAAAAATTGCCTGGAACACCGAACATATGCTTCTAGTGAGTTTCTTACTACCTCCCACACACATGTGCCTGGTTTAGTTAGAAGTGCCATTGAATATTTTTGCTGAATGTTCTAACCTCAGTTCCAAGAGAATGAAACCTGAAAAAATATTTACTCTTATTGCAAATAATTGGCACCGTTTTAGGAGTTCACTGTAAATGCAAATCAGAACTCTTTTATGAACCACATTTAAAAAAAAAAAAATAAGCCCCCTTCCAGCAAGACCTGAATGACCCGGTCACTTTAATTTAATTCAGTGTTGCAACTTTGTTACTTTTGTCCAGTCATTGCATATAACTGAAAAATACTTCCTGTACAAATAAAAAGAAAGTTTTCCAGTCCAAAATACTCAAACAGCCCTTAAATTATTTTATCCATCATTGTAACCTAGATTCTGAATGAATGAAACCTGAAAAAATATTTACTCCAATTATGCACAACTAACGCACACTTTTTGGTTGCACTTAGTAGTTGAATGTAAACACACATCTGAAAATGTTTCCTCAACCAGATTTTTGTGGTAAACCACATCAACTCCAATTAATTTTGTAAATAAATATAAATCCTTCAATATGAGTCAACAAACATTCAAAATTATGTTTCCGTTTATAGTAAAAACCCCACAACTTGCAAGTTATTAATTTCTGTAGAGATATACATTACTTCTAGTTAGACCTTGTCAAGGCTGTGTGGAAAAACTGCTTTCAATTTCAACCACCAAGACTGTATTTCCTGTAACATCTCTGAAATTAAACACCAGCCTTTTGGGAAGGTGAAATAGATTTCATACTTGCTTGTGAGATGTGCAGTAAATTCAGGGACTTCCACGTATTCTATTAATATCAGATTGGCTCCTGTGGTTGCTGCCAAAAGGCTTATGGATAAGCCAGTATGGCAATAAGCATTAAGGAAAGCATCTGGAAGAGAGGACACACTCCTTTTCTCTCAATAAGAATACTGAGATCAAAACCCAAAAGTACCTTAAATATGTCAGATGATCTTTGTTACAGATAAAAGTCAACAGATGCATCAGAATGATCAAGAGGTGCCCCAAACAAACCAAGCATTCTGATCCCTCTGGTTATGGTATAATGAAAACTTGAATTTGTAGATACTTGGAGCACTTCAATATTTATCCTCTGAGCAAGGTAATCAGAAAGCTAATCATCTGCTCACAAAGAGCTGTGACTAAAGTGAATAAAGACTTGCAAGGTCTGTCTTGCCAGTGTAGCTCATTCAGTAGGCAGAGCACAGGAAAAACAGTGCAGCAGTACGCAACCACAAGCTGATTGACACCACCTTCTTGGCGGGGAAAATAGCTTTTCCCCCACTTCTTTTATTTTATTATGCAGTAATTCAGTACAAATGCTCACTGCAATCAGACATACTAATTCTTCTTAAAAAGTATTTTGAGATTTAGAACCAGCTTGTTTGTAATTCTAAACTGAAACAGATCTTTAATTTAGTCTTAGTGTCAGATTATGATTTCATTAAAGTCTATAAACAAGGAAACATGTGGTCTGTTGTACAAATAAACATGCCCTGTTGTTCCATTTCTGTCCTACTGGGACAAAATCAGAATAATAATTATGTTATCTTTTGTTAGTGTTGGAAGAATTTTCATCACATCTCCATACCATTTAATTCTACACTGAAACACAAGATATTTTGTAAATGAACAGTCATGAAGGTCACATTCTGTTTTGGTCTGACATTTAGATATGAGATAAAAGGACAGAGTCTAACTTTCTGTAAGATTTGTAGGCAGAGGAGTTGTGTAAATTTAATTGCAAGATTTTCATTTGTGAGACTCAATGGAGTTTATGTTGGAACACATTCATACTGACTCTGTAAATGCAAATACTTGCCAATCCCATCACAACTGCTCAAATTCTTAAAAATTACGTCCATGTCTATGTTACAGTAATATACAATTCAAAGAAGAGTTAGATGGCAGTCTAAATTATGTGTACAATACTTAAGTGTTGAGTTAAACTTCTAAAGAGACAAAGTAATCTCTTAAAATATTGACAGTATTTCAATTACCATGCTTTTGATTGCATGATATTTTGATAATTCTACAAAAGTCTGTATCTCAAAGATAAAAGACCTTTGTGAATCTGAATCTTTTCATCAGCTGACTGAAACAGTTATTTTTATTGTTTTGAAATGTATCTCTTAAATTCCTCCTTTCCAAAGGTGCTAAAAGACATTAAGATCAGGAACATATTTAGGAGTACCAAATAAGCCTTAAGAAATTAAATCCTCTCACATTTCAATTTGTGTTTGGATACTTGTGCAAAATGAAGAAAAACTGTCATAGTTCTATGCATAATATTTTAATGTAATCTCCCAGATCTTTTAAACAAGCACAAAACAGGGATCATAACTGACATACATGAATACATGAACCCAAATAAATGGAATCCTTCAACACCTAATATTTAAACCAAAATAAATTTTAAAAAAAGCTATATTACTTAAGAGTGAGGTAATGGAGGATGAAGAACGAAGCTTAAACAAGCAATAAATTATATCACACTTCAACAGGCAGAGCTAGTGTGCTGCTAACAGCTTACTGAAATTTCTAACACCAGTGCAATAAAAGGTCCACAGTATTCAAAACCTGGGTATGACACCTATCAGGCTATTTGATTGTGAACTTCCATCAGAAACTCTCAATAAGTCATAAACATATTTTTCTGTTTTCAGCATTTCTGCTCCTGCAAAAAAAGAATACCATCTAAACTTTCAACATTGTATTTGACCCATTGGTAGAGAAGCCATGAACTCTGATAGAGATCTTGGGAAATTACCTGAATTGATGTATCTGAAATCACCCTACTCAGGCCTTTTCTGAGACTGCTTCTTGGTTTAAAGTAGAATGTGCCAGCACCCAAAAGACCCAGAGTGCAGAAGCAATGCCAGAAAGTACAGTTTTAATGGGTTTTTGAAGTAAAAACAAGCCAAAGAACATACAGCAATTCTGAAGTATGCTTCTCAGAACTTACCTCACCAAGGCAACATATGAATTCTACACTGATCACGACTTCCTACAGGCTAGCTAGCCTCAAATTGAGTTTATAGCAAAAAAGCAACTGTAGGTGAAAATGGGCCACCAGGAAAAATGCTCAGTCCAACTTCTGCTGAAAGAATGTCTGTAATAACTAATGCCCCATCACAACACAAATATTTGTCAGGAAGCTCTTTGAAACAGCTAGTTGTATAAAATACAATAGGAATAGTAAAGAAAGTGTGAGAAAGACTTCATTCTTTCTGGACTTCACTCTTATTATAAGTGCCATAAGTAAATTGATTTAATTGAATGCCATTCTTTAGCATCTCAACATTCAACAGACTCAGATAGCAGAAGTGAGACTATATCAGCTACAGAAGAAAATTTGTATTCTTTATGAAGGTCAGCCAAGTTAGACTGAGACAAGATAAGAATTTGCTAGTTTGGCAAGGAGGTATATGTCAAGAAAAGCTGTTATGTAAGAGCTAACTTTATATTTCACTTCATCTGATATATTTGAATTGAGTAAAACAAAAGGACCTTCTAGTTTATAATCCTACCTGCGACAGTAATCCTTAGAAGATGTTTAGGAAAAGGATAAATAAACAATGCAAGTGTTTTTCAGGACCTTGAGGGAAACAATAGGCCTTAATAGCCCTGAGTCTCACCTGGGATGCACACCGATACTGTTGGTCCATGGCCACAGGAGTCCTGTTTAGTTTCACACTCGGCTTAATCCTTGCCTGAGCTGGGCTGCAAGAGTATCTATCTCTGGCTCCCTTGCCTGTTCCGAACTGGAGCCTTAAATGGGTCCCAGATTTGGCTCATTACTTGCTTTGTCTGGGATTTTTGATGGATTTGGCTACTCAGTTCTGCTTCGATGCCATTGGTCTGTGCCCCACGGGTGAGGGCACAGCCTGTGCTGCGGTAATACTTGGCTCCTGGCTCCTTCTCCCTTGCAGAGCATTCCCACACTTGCTGATGCTCCCTGCCAATGTTGTAGCTGCACCCCTGCTACCTTTCAGCATTTCTCCTTTGTAGGCTGCCTGAACTGGAGGACTCAATCCACATCACAGTGGACATGTCATTAATAGTGTTTCAATGACCTTCCTTGACTGTGGGGTGTTTGTTATTTTTTTAAGGTTGTTATATACAAAACACCTCAGACTCCTGGGTCTATTGGAAAGGCATAAATCTGTTAAAGTGATAAAAGAAAAACTATCTATTAAACATACATAAAGAAATTATTACTAACATCAAAATTATAGCAGATATTACTTGTTACGTTGATATGCTTTGCAATATGGCAAAGCTGATAACAAAAAACTGGCTGATAAAAAAAGGATATAGTATGAAGGAAAATACATATGTATATATAGTCTTAAATGGTGATTTGGAACACAAGTGCACCTAATGACATGAATATCATTTTTCAAATATTACATTGTAATTGTTCAATCTATATCAAGCTCTCCAAATACATACTCGATGCTTTTCAGTGCGTGTTCTCTATTAGATGATCCATGAACAGCATTAGACAAAATGTCTTGTGCAAATTGATCTCGAATTGTTTCAGGAGAGGTCTCCTTTGCCACTTCTGGATTGGTTGGACCCATTAGTTGCCTCCACTCTTCCACAGCATTTTCCTTTGTTAAGACCATTATCACTGATGGGCCACTGTAATACCAATACAAAGAGAATCTTAGACTATTCTGAGATGCAGATTTCACTTTTACTTCTGAAGTGTCATTAAGGGTAATGGTAAGCATTACACTGTTAAAATGTTTGTATTTTAAAATTTATTTCTGAGTGTTTTGTTTACAACAATATCCTGTATTTGAAAACCAAAGAGATTATGATGATCAGCTACTTGATTTGGACTTTTTGTCCTAAAAAGATTCTCACACAATAATTTCTGAAATAAGACAGTACATACTGTTTTATCAACAGCTAGTCTAACAATATTATGAGGAAGATATTTTCCTACATGGGCTACATGGGAAGAACAAGGAGTCCATCAAAAATTGTTCTTTTTTTCAGGCCCAAATCAAATATAATAGTCACTATCCATAAGTTTGGAAAAGATTGTAAATCTTCTTTTGAAAGGAAGAGTACTCCATGCCAGAAGCCACTAAACTTGCCAGAAAGGGTGACAGAGTGTAAAATCCTTAGTCTACTTTGGGTGTATGGTGTTCTGTTTGCACTCTAAATTCAAAGTTATGATGTATACTTACATACATCAGTATTGTATAATGAGACACTTAGTCATAAAATTCACTAGCTGATCAAAAAAAGCTTTTCCTTCATGCTCCTTATAAAACTGTGCAGCCACTTCATGAGTTAAAGCTTCTTCTTTAATCTTTGAAATGGTAAATCCAACATCTTTAACTTTTTGCATGATGTCATCTAGAAGAATAATAAGCAAGCTCATTTTTTCTTGACAGAAACAGCTTAGATGCAAAAAAAAAAAGTTTAAAATAATTTAGATGCAAAAAAGCCCTTTAGGGGCTCTGGATATAGGGCTTTTTTAAAAGTGGCAGCAAAAATCTTTAAGGTAAGATTCTAAATTGTACATAGAGTACTTTTTACTTTGACCTTTCCTCCTCATTCCCTTTGCCTAATGGCAAGTTAAACCAAGAATTGGAATGCATCTAATTGAGCAATGATCGCTTTGGAGTCAGTAGAGATACCTGTCTGAAATAAGTAACATGAATTTGGAAAGCTTCCTCCTTCTTTGACTTAGAAGGGTGCTGGATGGCTAGTTTGGACAAGTGCCTGCCTTTTAAACAGTTTAACTTAGCTAAAACCTCTCTCGCTTAATTTCACTGCCATTCTTATGAAGAAAGAGACATAGGCAGCTTAAGCTAAGGAATGTCACATTTGAAACCTCAACGTGTATAATGCAAGCCCAGTAAAAGCATTTTTCTGCACAGAAAAAGCATTTCAGAGAACAAAAGAATGCATCTAACATTATCTACTGCAGAGTGCGTTGCTTATATTTTGTAGAAATTACACCTATAGGCATAGGTCATACTTTCTAGATCACTTACCTTTATGATTCTTAGTAGCATCCAGTTTGATTGCTGCCAAAGTGTGTTGCTGAGGGAAGAAGAACTCTAATTCCTTCTGAGCATCATCAAGTGTAGAACTACCATGCAGCTGATAAATAGGTACGTCATTGACTGAATACTCTGCACGTAAACTAGGAGTCGTTAAAAGAGTAAGTTATTTAAAGGAACAGGCATTTTGAGCTTCAGCTATGTCTAGCCTTAACCCAGTAAGTATAAATTAATGTTGAGCTGCTACTTAAGTTCTTGATAATGAATCTGTAGGACTAAGAAGCCTTCATTGTCTACAGAAAGAACAATCAGCATTTTAATTAACCCCCTGAAATATGAACACCTTCCCTCCCGACTGTCATCTTGCTATATTTCCAAAATAATGCCAGTTCTTGCTTAACAGAATACCACTTCTGTCAACAGCAGGTAAGAAGAGACCACAGCAGTTTCTTCGAACAATACAATAAGCAGGTAAAACTAAGATGTAATTTATAAAATGTGTAGAAGAATCTTAGTGATAAATAAAATACTCTACTGAAGGAAAGCTTTCATTAAGATAAGGAAATAAACATCTGTTCTAAAAAACGTAAGAGTGTTATTTCTAGCAAAAAAATCTGTAAAAGCAAGAAATTACCAGTATTTTTTCTCTGGCTCAAGAGATTTTCTTTCACTTCAATATCCTTTATAAAGCTCAGATTTTCCTTAGGTTTAGTAGCCCTTATTTCTCAAAAATTGCTATAGTCTCTGCGTGCAAAACAACACATCTTCCAAAAGCTTAACAAATTGCAGAAATTTATCTCAGTTTCCAGATGATGGCACTATAGTTACATCAGCTGGTATGTGGTATTTATTGAGATGAGGAATGTGAAAGTAAATTGGAAGCTGTGCATGATGGTTTACTATTATTAATTATTACCTGTTTGGGTTTTTCCTCTTCGCCTCTTCAACAACTTTTGGGCCTAATAAATCTCTCCAGTGTGATATAGCATTTTCTCGTGTTAGAGCAAGTACAAGAGTTGGACCACTGTAAAATGGGAACACTAGCATTTAAAAAAAAGTATTTAACTCTTTGTGATTTGTAAAATAAATTTTATTACATATAGTACAGGCCAGGAAAACGAGTCTTAGTACTGGAGGATTTTAAAACTGATCTCTCTTTAAACAGCTACAGTCTGATGAAACGTTATGGGGCTTAAACATGAATTTAAAGTTCAGAGTTACTGAATGTTACCACAACAGCAAGAATATTATAGAATGTCTTTACTATTAGACCTTAAAATGCTGATTGGCTCCTAAGCTTTTGTATTTGTTGCAGCTGTGTCCCAGCTGCATATGAAGGCAATATCCAAACATGATTTCTCTTTCCTCCCCAAGGAATCCAGCGCACAGCCTGCATGAAGATTTCAGAACTCTCCTACAGACAACCTAAATGCAGCCTTCCAGAGCAGAGCTCTACTGGTTTCACCCAAATCAATGAAATTGTCTACTGACTTCAACATATATACTTCCGACACACATAGATATGGAGTAGCTAGTAATTTTTAAAAACCTAACTTATTTATCTGCTATACTCGGGAATTATCTCATTAACTGAAGTTGTCTGATCCTCTTTTGAGTTTTACTGAACTCTCAGATCCATGGGTATCTTGTAGCCATGTATTATTCAGTCTAATTACTCATTGTGAAAATTTCAGTCTTATTTCTAGGTCCACATTCTCATTTTTCATTCAACGTACCTGGTCATTTGTTCTAGAAGGACTGGGAAGTAGTCTTCATCTACATGCTTTTTGTAAAATTCACGTGTTTGTTCTTCAGATAAGATTATTTCTTTCTGCATTGCTATTTCAAAGCCACGAGCCTTTATTCTTTTCATGATAGAATCTGTTTAAAATATTGAAATAATGCTGAATTGCCATCTATTCATTCACTTGCGAAGAAATGACACAGGCTTTCCCATCACATTTTTACAGGTAAATAATTTCCTAACTGAAGCGCAAATAACTAATTTAAAACAACAGCTAGAGGGCTTCAGTAGTTGCCTGGAACTCAGAAAGCTGATGTTCACCTTCTAAAGCTTTCTCTCACTTTAGAAACCTCAGTAGGAATTCCTGACTGAAAAACATGATGTGGATTACTATCACCTACACATGGACTGCAGAACTGCTGCTCTAAGCAACATACCAGATAACAATCAAGAAAATAAATACACAAGGAGGTCAAATTTGTAGTCTTTCAGATCTCTGTGTATAGGTTATTTCAAGTACACGAATTCTCAATTTAGAAATAAAAATGCTATCTAGAATCTAGGAAGAAATGCAAATGTATGTCTGAGAAGTAAAGTAAACTTGTTTGTATGGAATTTCATGCTAATGGGGTAGATTTTTTTTTATTTCATCTGTAAAGATGCTGTCTGTATAGACCTGCCCTTGTGAAGCACTGCCTTATGCAGCATAAAACATCCTGGGTCAGATCTTTCTTAACTTGTCATTAATCTATCTTGGACCTGCGATTCAAGGATAATATAAGCTATTTTATGATGATGTATGATCTCCTGTACTATACTTTGAAAATGCTAGCTTCTCTGAAAGGTCTTGTTGAAACATTCTATCCAAATTTACAATCTAAAGATTTTATTGAAAAATCAACCAGAGGAAGAAAATAGCATTGACACTTACATCCTCAATACATAAAACATGTTAACAATGTAACATTTTTCCTGACAAAGATTACTGTCCACTTAATGCTGGGGAGTCAATATAACCTAAGAACATTTCATTAATAGATTAAGTATTCTTAAAATTCAAAATATGAGACTTTATATACCCTAGAATAGAAAATGTAGTTATTAACACACACCTTGTCTTTCCTTTAAGATACAAGGTCTAATTAAGGCCAAAGTCCTTTCAGCTTTTTGGTCTGTCTTCTTTGTATCAAAATTTGGGAAAAAGAAGGCAAGTTGTCTGCTGGCATCTTCTATGCTGTCTTGCACACCACACATTTTTAATACACTCTCAGTTTCCACAGTTTCTTCCAAACTAATGAGACACAAAGTAATACAGTATTTAAGTCACTGCATCCATGTGTTAACAGTTGACTTCTTGAAGATGTACTTTCTCAAATTTTAGTGAAACACAAGTATAGAATGCCAAAGTTTTTATTAAATTCAGACTCATGACTAAAGTAATATTTCTGAGATAATTATTAATCTTCTCATAAAGTGCCTTGCCATGTGCTATGAGAGAGAAGCCTTAGCCATGCAGCTTTTCTAATTCTCCTCTAGTTTATTCAAAACAGTCTCTCTGTTTCACTAGACAAGTGTACAGTGCATAATGAATGATCAATAAAAGGATTGTGCTTAATTAATGTACAGCATGATCATAAAAACAATAGCACTACAGAATTGTCTTTAACAGAGATACGTCTCATTATTACTTGCCTGTATTTCTAAGGTTTATTTAGCTATGCAAATGCAGTCACTCTTGACCACTTACAGAAAGTGTAATATTGCCCAGTTGTACTAAACTAGTACAGAAAGGGATAGAGCAGGCATCAACAAAAATATCAATTATTATGACAAGTTCTTTTTTTGGAACAAAGTGTTTAAATTCATGTTGCTTCAAATAAATCTTTTGTCTAAATATAAAGCTTGATCCAATATTTGATTTTTTGTGAACACTCTCTTTATTGTCTGATGATGCATATACAACTATCATCCTCTTTAAAATTCTCTACAAACACTTGGCATAGGAGAAAATTAGACATTACAAGATATCATGATTGTGAACAGCTAACTCTTACAATATTTTTATGCATCTTGGAGCAGGGAGGGGACAAAACCCAACCCATCCCATTTGTTTGCTGGCTTTTACAGAGTGGTCCCAGGGAGCACAGCATGTTTTAGGTGTCCCATAGTCTACCTTGGGCCCCATCTACAGCTTCTCAACATACATAGGAGTTAACACGGGCAAGAGCACAACACTCAGTGAGCAATGCTGGCAATCACTTTGTCTGGGTGAACTTGTATGAAGTGGAATTGCACTGACTACATCAGCTTTGAAGTGTAGCACTGTTCCCATTGGCCTGACAACCCATTCAAGGCCAGTTCAGAAACAAGAGATCAGTGCCCTTTGCTTGTCAACTTTACCCAGGAAGCACGGAGTTTCTACGTCCCCACAGGAACTGTGATTGCACCTCTGGTGATGGTCCTGTGAAGGACCGGGTGAAGAACTCTGCTCCCTGGACCCTGTGCACATGGGCATGTGAGCATCTGCAAGAATGCACCTTGGTTTATGGTGTGCTCTGAATACTGTATCACATATACATGTTTTCACTGGTAGTTACCTGTCTGGCTTCTCAGCCTGAGGCTCATCAGACACATTCTCCCTCAATTCATGTAGTCCTTTCCAGAGAGGAATAGCCTCAGTTCCTTCTTTTTTTAGAGATTATCGAAGTGTGGCATGGTCCACTCATCATGAATTGAACAAAATCATCAAAATCAGGCTAAAACCCATAATTTTTCCCTTATAAATCACAGGAACTCTGAATTTATTGTCAGAAATGAGACGACCATCCTTTCCAAAGTAATTCGTAATTCCTGTTCTAAAAGGGCATTTGTATACATAACTCAAAACTCAGTCAAATTGTCTGGGAAGTTTTTTGATCAGTCATTTGAGACAACAACATTATAAAATGTCTAAAAATTAATTGAGATAAAGGAAGCCACAGAACTACATTAAGCAAATACCACATGTTTTTCTAGGTTAAAATGCAAATGACAGGAGTAAAGAAAATGATCTAGAAAATGGATGTGATCAAATGCAATGCTTGCAGTAGCACATACAGTGTGATATAACAAACTGCAATATGGTTCCATGCATAGTTTTTGAAACTAAAAATAATGTAGCTGGCTGTAAATATAGAACACTGAGATATTTGCAAAACATCTGTAGGCTTTTCTTTCATTCTCTTTTCTATGTTCTTTTCACTCCCTCCGTTTCAACCTTCAATCCTATGAACATACATTTTTGTTGGAAAATAACTTTTAAAGTTGTTATGAGGTTTTAATCTTTTTTCCTTCTTTGTTACCTTTTTCTTCACTACTGTGAATTTCCTCAAACATCTCGCCTCCTTTAAAATATTTCACTAAATCTTTTCTTTACCAGTCACCGTCATTTGATTGTGAATGACACACTTTAACAGTACGAGGATGAAATATTCAGATGTATGCTTTCAATT
This sequence comes from Mesitornis unicolor, assembly GCF_000695765.1. Taxonomy (NCBI): domain Eukaryota; kingdom Metazoa; phylum Chordata; class Aves; order Mesitornithiformes; family Mesitornithidae; genus Mesitornis; species Mesitornis unicolor. The sequence continues at coordinate 83,403 of NW_010161598.1, read as the reverse complement.
CATAGTTTTTCTCTTTCAATTACCTTCATATATATGCATACACTTAACCCATTTCCCAAGATGAACAAACTTAAAGGAGATAGAATGAATGCAAGTACAAAAACATTTAGTACGATGCATAAAGGGAGTATTTATACTGTTGTGGTTCCAAAAGTACACTTGCTCATGTTAGAAGAAATAGATATGGCTATTAGATTTAGCTGTCTTGGATCACCCAGCTTCATCATCAAAAGAACCCAATTTCTGCTTTCAGTTATATCTGAAGGTCTATTGCCCTGAGTCTCCATTCTTTTGTAATAGTCAAGTTCTGGACCTTCAGCAAGCTTGCAGACTATTAAAGCAGGAATAATTTTGCTCACTGAGCACAAAGGAATCTATATTCTATATTGTCACTTTAACAGAATTATTTTTCAGCTTAAAATTACACTTTAAGAATGGCAAACCATTGGCTTCTCAATATTAATAGGTCCCTCTGGACCACTTCTGATAGTTCCTGGTAGTTTTGTTATTCTCCCTGTTCCAATCTTGGCTAGGATCTGCTGTGGTGTAGTAGTATATATCAAACATTGCAAGCTTTTTCTCTGTCTTTGTTCCTCCTATGTCTCCCTCTACACCTACGTAATCTCAAATTCGGCTGCTGTTCCCATGAAGATGACTTATTTTTACCTTTATTTTAAAACTGCCTCTGTCTAAACTGCAATCCCAGCTTTGCCAAAAAGAAGCTATTCACTATTCCTTACATGCTCTTGTTACTTTGTTTCTTAACCATAGTGCAGCTATCTGGTGACTACTATCAGATTTCTTTTTTTTCCTCTGGCTTCAATAGAAAACGTCTTGTCTCAGTCTCATCCATTTGGAATACCACAGAGACTTTGCCAGCTTCTCCTTTTGATTATGCCAACACTCCCATTGATCCCTTACAATGGTCCCTCTAATATCAAACTAGTTATCTGCGTATAATTCCAGCCTCTGTCTATCTTATGGAGATCTTAAATAGGAGAAAGTATAAATATTTGCCAAGCAGCTTCATTTTTGTGATTCGGATCTGTAGAGTTAACTTTAGCTGTTATAGTACCAAAACACTTGACAATATCCAGGTGCTAGTTTGCTAGACAGACTACTACAATTTAATGGTGACCAGCATAATTTCATTGTTTACTTGAACTTTGTGTCTGTCCTTAGCTGTTTGTTGTCCACTAATATAAGATAGGGCCAGAAAAGTAAACTTCAAAGGAGGTGCTTTCTCCTTCTGTCTGTACACGTGCTTATTCACAGTACTACCCTGTGATAAAAGCTGTAAAGAAGAAAAAAGTTATTTTCCCTCTGAAAGAATATGTGTCAAATAGATACATACTGTCATATAGATGACACTGGATTTTGGTTTTGTGCCACTTTTCAGCATCTAACAGCCTATGTTTAGGGCCATGCCTAAGGGTCGTATGCATGCTGATAACAGAAAGAACTACAAATTCTTTTGGTATTTGATTGGAGTTCAGTTTAATTTAGTTGGAGTGTTAAAGTGCTACCAAATTAAATTTGTATGAGTTGGTAAGAACAAAAGAGACCTAATATCTCCTTTCTTCTATGTACTAAATCTGCATTAATTCAGTACTTCAGCATACTAAAAACTTTCAAGACAGAAATTCGCAAACATAGATAGCTACAATGATATGTTTTACCTGTTCCTTTTACTTAGGTTTTTAGTTTGTTTTTACCTGTTCTTTATTCCGGGCATAGAAGACTCTGATTTGCTCTTCAGTTAGCATTTTCTCCTCTGCTGCTTCAATGCCAAATCCTGCATTTCTAATCTGCAATCATTCTGTTATTACTCAGCAGCATTTGAAAATGGATATATACATAATCATATGTTATTTTAAATCTAAAGAGTAATTGATTTTGTAAGCTATCTTAAGTTTAAAGTTCTGTAAAATGTTCCAAATGTAACTGCTATGTTGGTCTAAACTGAAGTTTCACCTCTTCAAAGCACTTCACTATATTCAGGATTACAATGCCCACTAAGTTAATGTTTGTGAAAAATATAGTGCAGTTCAATGATGTTCATTCAGCAGTTAGTAATCCCTTTAACATTGAATTTAACACTAAAATATTGTTTTAACTATTATGAGTGATTATTATGCAACCATTATAATCTGAAAATGTTATTGTAAACTAAATTATAATTATAGTAGTGGTATAAGTGTGTACCTGCCAACAATTGTACAAGGCTAAAGTACCAGGCTTTAAAAAACAGCAAACTGAACAAAAAAATCTATTTTATGATTATCTCTTTTAAGTTACATTACTGCACTAAATTCAAGTATGTGTAAGAGATGCACACTTACATGACCTATATCAAAATTCGTAGTCCACTGCTATGAGGTTTATGCCACACACTGATATTTAAACAACAAAGGCACTACCCAGCAACCTCTGTGACGCTGCCAAGTGTTTCCAGACTGCCTTGACAAGGCTGAGTGTGGAAATAGTATGTGCAAAGACAGAGCCTACCAACAGCTGCTCAGCTCCAGCTAAATTGCTTTCAAGCACTACCTGCTTTTTTTTTGCCTTTACTGAGCTTCATCCCCTTCTGGCTAAGGTAGGGTAATTGCAGAAACAACCTATAAACCCCTCTGATTTTCTTTCCTGCAAAGGTCACTGGCCCTGTCCTAACACTTTTTAAAAATAACATAATTTTATCTTGATATTTAGTGTTATCAGGCTTTTTTTGTAACAGAAACAGTGAGAAAATCCTGTATTTGAAATTAGGATTACTATAGTATCATAGTCTGGAAAGCAAAATAATATTTCTTTCACTGTGTGATGGCTTAAACAAATACCGTATCCTTGGATGCACCCTTGTGTACTTGCTAGAATCACATTATTCACTACAGGAACAAACATTTCACTACTGACAAATATTAGTGTGCAATTACTAGTGCACATGAATTATCCTCTCTGTTTACACACAAATATTGTCATATGTGTCTGTGCACACACTCTTTTCCACAAGCAACCAGTTAGTTGGTTTATGCATGCCTACAATTCTTTAGGATGCTGTTCAAAGAATTAACTTGACCACCACAGATTCTAGTTGTCATTTCTATTGCAATATGAGGGAAAAAAGACACTTTTCTGTTTGTAGATTTCATGTGTCACTGATTGGTACATAGGAATCAATGTCATACCTCATCCATTGACATAAAATGTTAAAGCAATGGTATCAATCTGAACACCGTATTATTTCAGGTCAAAATTACCATGGTTTTATCATCCTTATCAGATAAGCATTAACAGATCTTGTTCTGAAGCCTAGGCATATATTAGGATCACCTTAATCTTACAACTTGCTACTATGCCTCTAAACTAAAGAAAATGAATGAATCTTTTCAAATTCTGCCTACCTTTTGTTTAATTTCTTCTACGTGTCCCTCTAAGACATCATCAGGTTTTATAATTCCAACAGAATATCTGACTACTTCTTTTGGAAGAGGGAAAAGATCACGTGTCAATGAATACATTCCTCAAAATAAATACACAACTAGATTTGTCATTACTTACAAGTGGCTTTCTCTAGATAATTATGCATTTTAATATTGAGATGGCCAAATAGTGGTTCCAAAAATTAAGAGACTCCAGCACTGAAAGCATGTCTTAGAGTGCAGAACCATCCCTGGAATAAACCTGATAAACCCCTGGTGTTTTGGGTAATATGATAGAACTGGTTCAAATACAGCTAAGTGTGGTAGAAGAACTGCAGTTTAAAAATGTCTCTTTGTCTAGGGAGCTCTGCATGTACAAAACTAGAAATGTGAAAGGAATTAAAATTACTAAGAAAAAATCACTAAGTGAAAACCTGGATTAATATTTGAGTTTTCCAGTAAAATACACATTTCTTGTCATAGCAGATGTTTGTTTCCTCAGCATTGTGGATGACAAAGTCATTTGCCATAAAGAGTCAGAAGAGAATATAAACTACAACCTCTTTGCAGAATCTGAGGTTTACAGTGAAACATTAGAATGTAATTCAGTCTCATCCCAAACACTGAAGAAAAACTTAATGATAGCTCTAATGGAAACACCAGACTACTCGTTTCCAGTACCAGAAAACACAGGCACCTGCACATGGTAAGGAAAATATCACCACAAAACGTTAGTGTATTATGGCTTCTGAGGGATCTCATAATCTGAAGCTAAACCCAGGCTGGAAACTGTTCTCTTTATTCTGTTGCACATTTAGGTTCTGTGGATAAGTGTGAAGGCTGTATATAATTGCTAAAGGATTTGTAATACTGTGCTACTTGGTTTCAGAGATATATCTCTCAAATCATATAATAAAGAAGTCATGAAGAGGCAGGAGAAGGGACACAATTTAGTCTGTGGCTGATCTAATGCCTTCTCAGAGGAATGAAAAGGCAAGATCAAGAAGAAGGAGAGGATGGGGGAGTTTATCATCTCAACACTGCCAAATGGCATTCTGTGCATACACGAAGCAGTACGAAGCTTGTGTAGCCACAGATAATAACAGGAGTAGAAAAGATGTTGGTCCCAGCTCATGACAAGCCTGAGAAATCGTAGACATGATACTCACAAACAGGATGGTGCTTAATTTTCAAACTTTTTGGAACCTTATCCTACTATTGTGTATTTATGCTTTTAAGTCTTTAGCTCTCAAATCTAATCTGGTAAAAGAGTTAATTAAAAATAATCTAATAATCTTCACAGAATAACTCTTCCAATCCAGGCACTAGTTTTACACAGGAAAATTCCCGAAGTCTGAAGGTTCCCAAAAACAGAGTGAAAATACTAATTATGACAGTCCGATATCTTAATTCCTTACAGAAGAACGCTTCCTTTCAGTTTTATATCCTCAATCATAGCCACTCATATTATTTATTCAATCAAAGGAAGGTCAATTAGTTCTTGAAATACCCAATTCTTAATCAAATAACTAGACATTTGTTCTTGTTCTTTTTCTTTCTGTTAACATTTCTAAAATAAAAGAAAAATATTTACTCTCAGTTACAGTCTCCTCAACAGACTCTTCTGATGATTTCTCTTCTATGAAAACAAGCTCATCTACCTAATATAATTGCAAATAGAATAAAAATACATCACCAGTGCAAAGCTGAAGTCACTAAACACATCTGTCAGGTGTTTGCAACATTTTTATCTTAACATAAGAATATATTTGCTACCCTGGAAGATAAGCAATTCTAAGAAAGACCTTGGGTTAGCCTGATTTTCCTTAACTGCGCTACAGTTTGTTATAAGTTTCCTTTTACTGTAAGCAGAGTTCTTTGATTCCCATTTTCACTCTAAACAAGTAATGGGACATGACTATTTCCCATATCTTTATATGTTTCATATGATGCAGTAAGTTATATAGGAAAAATAGTCGTGAATGTAAAAAGATGACTAAAACATTTACGTGCTAGTGACTTTTTGCCTATCGCTCCATTTCTTGCATTAATAGGCTAATTTGTAAATCTCTGAAGTTTTCATAAAGTACCATTTAATGGAAATTTCTAAAAAAACCCCCTCACATATGTCACTCACCACCACCAACAAAAACATTAGCAAAAACACTATCACAAGCATTGAGAGAAACCATTCTAAGTGTAACAAAAATTCTCATTTGTATTTAAGTACTTGTTTTGTGAGTACCTTGACACGTTTCTTCTGTCCAGCTGCAATTTCCCTCTCTTCTTGCACTAGTTCTGTTATTTTCTTACTTATAAGAGGAGCATTTGCACCTCTCACTATATCAATAATTATGCCATTCTATAAAAGACAAAATAACAATTCCGTTGAGTTCTTGTCACTTGGTTTACACAGTTTACTTGAGTTTTGTAGCAAGATACATCTTGCTATTTTTTCCAGCAACAGGACCACTTCCTATGCCCACTGAAGTGAATACCAAAGCTACTACTGCCTCTACTAGTTCAGAATGAATCTTTCTTGCTTTTGATTCCCCCTTTCCTTCTCTATCTAATTTTTTGTGTTTATTTCTAGGCTAACCACTAATAATACCTCATTAATGTTTATAAATTTATAAAGGGGTGTGTCAGGATGAAGGAGCCAGGCTCTTCTCAGTGATGTCAAATGATAGGACAAGGTGCAATGGGAGCAAGCTGGAACATAGGAGGTTCAACCTGAACATAAGGAAAAACTTTTTCACTGTGAGGGTGACAGAGCACTGGAACAGGCTGCCCAGAGAGGTTGTGGAGTCTCCTTCTCTGGACACATTCAAAACCCGCCTGGACGTGTTCCTGTGTGACCTAGTTTAGGTGATCCTGCTCTGGCAGAGGGGTTGGACTGGATGATCTTTCCAGGTCCCTTCCAACTCCTAATATTCCGTGAATCTGTGATTCTGTGAATACAGTCAGAAGTAAATGTAAATATGGAATTTAGTATTTTTTAATTTCTATAGCATGGAGTTTTCTATCTTTTTATTTGTGTTGCTTTTCAGTGTGTGCCCTACCATGTTCAGGAGCACCATAGTGAATCTAACTGCCAGTGATTAAAGACACTACTAACTGCACTTGGCAGCGTTCAGAAACAAACCTGAAATCATCCTGAATATATCATTGTCGGCCTCTAGTTGCCGGAATTCAAATCCTAGCACTCTCCAGTCAAAAAACCCACTGCCTTCTAAGAGAACAGTGTTCTACAGTGGAGTCCTAAGAGAACAGTCTTTCTGTATTCATCAGTGACAGATAATAAATATATGATTAATTGTTGCAATTGCTCAGATATAAAAATCATATTTTTTTGTTGATCTTAAAAAACATGAAGTGGCAGGAAATGTAATTTTTTTCCCTCAGGGAAAGTGTGCATAAAATAATCACTTCAGTGTAGCCACATATAGGCACTTTACGTGACACAACCCTGGAAAACATAGTTGGGTTTCCCACTAAGTAACTACCAAAACTGTGGCTACCACAAATCTTTTGTGGCTGTATATGCAGCAGCCACAAGAAAATTGTGCTTAAAAACCACAGATTTAGGACATGGAGAACAGATTCAAATAAACAACATCTGATTATATGACTCTGCATACTGTAAAATGTACAGCTATGGTTTATACAGCTTCACATTCCTTTCTAATCTATTGGAAAAATAATGCAAAAGTAGGCAGCACATTAAAAGAAACAGATGTGTTCTACTTACAACACAAAAAAGAAACACAGGTTCACATGTATTCCTAAGCAGTTGCAGAGTCTCAATGCTGTCAGCCTCTGCCTGAAGTCAGATGAAAAAGATTATTTGCTTATGTGTGTGTACATATATATATATATATACATATACACACATATATACCTTTTTGCTCCCAAGAATACTGCAGTCTTTTGTGTAGTCTTACGTATTTTGGTGTTGCACACTCAAGCTGCAGGCTTAAACACAACTAGCAGTCCTTATGGCACTTGTTGGTGATGAAGACAGAACTGTTTTGATTATATGGGATTGACTTCCCTTTGTATTACAGCAGCTAATCACGGAAAAAATACCTTATCCTGATACTGTTTTCCCATGTAAATTATAAGAAAATACATAAATGAGGAAGTAGTCCATGCAGTCTCGACAGAAGAGATTATCCACTCTCTTAAGTTCTTTGTGACATGTGGTTGACTCAATGAAAGCACTGGAGATTACCTCTGAATATAACTGCCTGCTTTTTTGTGTATAACCAATACATGTATTTTCCGCAAAAATGCTTTGACCAGACAACTCAAAGTTTTCAGTTTTTTCATGAAAAGACTGAGCTTCGTCAACACATGGGAGGAACTGAATCTGTGAAACAAATTTACTTGCTTTAAATGTGATGTATACCTCCTATTTTATACTTCTACTGTAGAGGAATACTTTTACTAGAGTAGTTATGTGATAGTTTATTTTTCAGTTCCCTTTTTGTTCTCTTAAAAATGAAATACAAGGGAATATTTGGGGAAAAGGTGTAACAGCATTTTTCAGGGATGTAAGAATTCTAAATGTAATAATACCTAATGTACAGACTTACAACTAAAAATCATATAGTTCGGCTTTTGAATGTTTCTGCAATCTCATCAAGGAAAAAAAGGGTTGTGGGATATCAGCTCCCACTCTATTTTAGCTCCTTCCATGTTTATTACCATTTCTAATCTACCTCTCAACAAAGTCTTATGAGAAGATATGCAGAAGAAAAGGCAATCATGTCAGAATTACAATGACTCTATATAAGGACAGTAAAATAAAAGCCCTGCATATGCAGATAAAAAGATACATTTAAAATAAAATGTAAATAAAGCTTTGTACAGAATTTGCGTCCTTACCACTGCAAAATGCAGCACATCATCTTCACTAAACTCGTTCTTCAGTTTCCTGAATAAATTCAGCACAGCTTTGCAAGGACCACACCAAGCTTGATACACATCTATTACTAAAATGTAATAGTTTGGAATTACAAACAGCTGACTCATGGAACTTATAAAATGAGACACATTTATGAGTGTGTTGTAACAGTACTGGGAAGGCATTCACATGCATCTTTCAGTTCTAGTCAATGAAGGCATCAGGAGTACATCAATTAATTCAATGAATACATCATGGCTTTCTCTTTTATTACAATTACTTCTGTCATAATCTACTTTCTTCTCAATACTATTTGAGATGATTAACCAAAACAGCTATATTTCTCTCATATTCCTTTTTTATTTAATTGTTCTCTTTCTTTTCCCACTGTTGTTTTACATTCTTATTTTGAGCTTTATTCTACAGGATTTTTACCTCCCTGAGATCATACAGATAATTTATTTCCCATTACTACTACTCCATAGACATGATTCCATTACAGATTCGTTCCTTCTACCCAAATAGAACTCCTAGGAGACCTTCAAGTCATAGTTATTATACTGAGTGAACTGAAAACTGGAGGTAATACACATCATAGACCATGCACCCTCAAGAATTCTGACAAATTTACTGCTAAGTACAACTGCACAGTATGAATTTAGTCTGCACAACATTTTAGGGAAAAACTTCCACAGAAGTGTTCAACCCCCTGCCGTACAGAATACCATATTGGATAGGTATTTTCTATACATTGGTGTAAAACAGTGGATAAAATAATGTATTATATCATTTGTGACAAGTATTTGTCATAGAATATAGTATATATTGATAAAATATATACCTTTATAAATAACCTAACATAACTTTTCTTTAAAAGATATGGCACTAGTCTTGTAGATTTATGACAAGTATCTATTAAAGATTGCATTATATATAAGTATGAAAAACTGCATATACCTTCCTAATAGAGTAAAGAGAAAATAGTAACAGTACCTACTACACCTTTTGTCAGCAACATTTGATCCCACTGGTCTTGATTTGTTATTATGAGCTGAAATAAAATAAATTGACATTTTAACATGTTATAAAGGCAGAAAAAATCTATTAATATCTACAATTATGCAAGTAATTAGTATTTATACCTGGAGCTGGACTTCTTTCTTCTTTCCTGCCATTTTCCTGTGATTATAGGAAACATATCAAAATATGAAGCACATTTAACAGTTTTTTAAAAGAAAATGAGGCCTGTCTGTGAAATGCAGAATGGATTTATATGGTTTTCAACACAGTGCTGCCCTAAAAGATTTACTCAGCTGAAGCCCCTACAGCAATGGCAGTTAACATCTCACGTCAGAATTCTGTGTAGCCACGTACAACTTATTTGCATAACCCACACAACACAGCAAACAGAATAAAGTTTAGTTTCTTCATGTACTAGGATCTGCAGAAGTTTTTGGCCTCTACCATTTCACAAGCTTATAATTACTCTGTTCAGAATGGCCACAGGGACCTTGTATGGGATAACAGGTGCTGTAACAGTGGGCTGTTTCAGAAAAAATATTGATTAAAGGGCTTCAACTCAAATTACATCAAATCAAGCTCCCTGTCTCCTGGGATACATGTAAAGCAATGACTTATGTGTGTCCCAGGACTAAACTCCCAAACATCAAATACTAGTGCATTCATCATTCTGCCATTAATAAAACATGTCTTTTTTTGTTGTTGTTGTTAAGAAAAATAATTAAATATGAACTGGGCAGAAAAATAATAAAAAAAATATCACTGCATCAGCAGCTAAGGTGCAGGTTTTTAAAGTTCTTGGTTAAGACACTAGTCTCTGTCTTGGGGAAATGAAGGTGCCACCTTGAACGTCACCGCCACTGGCACTGGTATCTGACAAGTCAACCAGTAAATATATCCAGAATCTAAACTATGCTGGCATTCCCACTGAAGCTGCTCTCTTCAGATCACAGATTGAGGCTTAATGGCCAATGTGAGGACTCTTGTCCTAAAACTATTGTTAAAGTACAAAATTTTAAATAAAAACTTCCTTCAAATATTTTAAAAGAGGCAGTGGGACAGAGTAATCAGCATGGCATTAAATTCAGTCCTTTAAAGACTCTGTGAAGCTGGTGCTTAGTATGGAAAAAATAGGAAAATGAAAGATGAAAATATGCCATATTAATAGGAAATCTTCAGCAAAAGAGCATGTCCGTGTCACTGAGCAATATCAATCAATGCATTGCAAGACTAGATCTACAAAACATACACCACATACATCACAATGGGCTATACCTCCCAATTGGCCCACACATGCTCCCCAATTAAAAATGTGCAGATGTACATTCTCAGATAGCAAACAAACGCACTGCAGATCAGACACATGTTGCTGTATGCAGTGATACAAAAAAACATGTTAATCTGGCATAGTAGCTGTATGAGACAGATGTGAAGATACAGATAACATCTATACTTTTTAATATTTTTTTTGCATAACACATTCTCTCAGTAATGCAGTCAGTATTATACTGATAAAACATGAACAGACAATCATATTTTCTCCTTTGTCTATGATACTGGCAACATGCTTCTCTAACCTTGATACAAGGCATTTTGCTATCTGCACTTCAAGTATGTGCAAATTGCTACACCTCTTAACACACATTTTACAACCAAATCTGCTTCCTTGCACTATTCACATATTAAAATAGACCTGGGTGCACACTCAAGAGACGCCATCAGACATTCAAATATGGACATTCTTTGCAGATAGACATTCAACAGCTTAGCACAAACCTTCATACATATATATATGAAAATATCCAAGTGCTTGTGAGTTTTTGACATGCACCTGTGTATACATACAGACATATTCCCTGTGCATAAGCACTTGTGTATGACAGCGGGTCCCTGCACACTCCAAGGTAGCACTACAACGGACCATCTGCTCCCTACCCTTGCATTCTATGAAAATGGATAAAATACGAAAAACCACAGATGGAAAATACTCACTGAGGTACACCACACCTCAGCTTGTGCATATATGCACTCCTGCATGCATCCACAAGTACATGCAAAGACTCACATCCTTCTGCAGGCACCCAAGCATGCAAGCGAACACTTCCATTATACAGATGTGCACTCATCTGCACAGGCCCTCTCCATGAGCACACCAGGGTGTGCACATGTGTACACACGCACTCTTGTGCATAAATCCTCTTTCTGCATGCACATGCACACAGAAACATGGATAAGTGAACACAGCGCACTACGCAGGTCCCCATAACCAGGACATTCAGGTGCTTGTGCACCCAGTGGCTTGACATACACCCCTCATGACAAGAACACCATTGCACAATGGCCTGAATGCCTGCTCACTCCTAAGACGGAGGCCCAGCCCAGGGCAGATGGGCACCCTCAGCCACATGCTGATGTGCCCACCTTGCCTCCCTGCCCTGGATCAGCCACTCACCTGGGGATGGTCTGTGGCTGCCACCTGTCACCCCCCAGCGGCTGTAACTGCCACCCTGGGCTGTTATCCTGCCCCAGCACCCCCCTGGTGCTGTCTCCAAAGGACCTTTGTCCTCTGTCACCCTTTTTTTCCAGTCTGGGGCTGATGTGTCATGGGGAGCTGAGCTGTGGGGAACAGGGAGGGAGTTGGGGAGAGCAGGGGGCAGAGGAAGTGGTGCCATTTTCTGCACTATTTCCTTTCTGTTTCTCTTCCTGTAGGCAAAATCCAACCTTAGCCTTTAAAATGTAAGAAAATTAGTCTGGAGGCTGAATTAGCATTCTGCCTTCACTCCGTGTTCCTCACAAATTGTGAGACAATGTGAAATAAAAGTGATAATTTTCTGTGGAAGTCGCAGTGATCTTTCTTTCTCTTGAAAGGCCAGATAATGGTGACTACTCATGATCACCTGGTATCAGTGCAGGCCTGCGCCCACACCAGTTCAGAACAGAGTTATCCTTTTTCAGATGTAAGCTTGCATCTCAGCAGCCCCCAGAATTCACAGAAGATAAAGACAAAGTTCATTTACACATCTTGAAAACATGATTGGTCCAAAGTACAGTGTGGCCAGTTTCATATACTGAGTAATCAGCATGGCATTAAATTCAGTCCTTTAAAGACTCTGTGAAGCTGGTGCTTAGTATGGAAAAAATAGGAAAATGAAAGATGAAAATATGCCATATTAATAGGAAATCTTCAGCAAAAGAGCATGTCCGTGTCACTGAGCAATATCAATCAATGCATTGCAAGACTAGATCTACAAAACATACACCACATACATCACAATGGGCTATACCTCCCAATTGGCCCACACATGCTCCCCAATTAAAAATGTGCAGATGTACATTCTCAGATAGCAAACAAATGCACTGCAGATCACACACACCAGCTGGTGAGGATTTCTTTGTGGAGGTATAGGTTCAAGTTTGATCACAAATCAAATTTAGGCATCTCTAAACTGTTCACATTTCACATATGTGTGTTGTTCCTGATTTATAAATAATACGTGCTTCCAATTTACTTCTGAAGATCTGCCCAGGCATACTATGTGTATTGACCACATCTTAAGAAAATCTAGTTTCAGTGACTTTCTTATCACTTTTCTTAAGCTTTCAAGGACTGCTCACTGAAGCATAACTTTCAAAGCCCCTACTGAAAAGTTAGTTTTATTTTCTGAAACTAATATGAAGGAAAAAAATAAGGTAACAGCACTTAAAGGAGCTAGAATAGATGTTCTTTCTCACTGTTAAATCATCCCAAGTTGACAGATGTTCATTCTGCAGCAGTGTGAATGTGGCAACATTTTCACAGAGCTGCAGAAGTTTTTAAGGCTGAGATTGTGCTGTGCCCTAACAGCCTGGAGTAGATTGATTGGGTGCCAAGGCAGACTTCACATTCAGACCAGAAATAATGCATTTATATAGCCAACACTAAATCACATCCTACATTTTTTTTCTGGAAAAATCTAGCTTTGGAACTAGTATAAACTCTGCATTGGCCTGCTTGGAAGTAGGGCAATGCCCTTGAATAATCTTTCTTTTCCTGCATGAAGTAGGGAAACAACTTTTGAAACCTTAATAGGCTTACAAAATCAGAAAGAATTACAAAAGATGAGATATCTAATGTACCCGCCATGTGGAAGTGAAAGCCCCAAAACACAGGCTATGTCTTGGGATTTCCTTTGCAAACTGCTAGCTGCTTTATCCAGACCATTTTTTTCCATGAATATCGACTTTTTTATATATTAGGAAAAAATTTTTTTTTAAAAGAAACACTAGAATGAGATAACGTGCATGTATCAATGTTAAAAGGCTGATGCAGCCTGTTCTTTAGCCACTGTACTAGAATGGTTATATGTACACTTTGGGTATCACAAAATATTTAAAGTAAAGGGATCTCATTCATAAATTGGGTATTTTAAAGTATTAGACTTAAGAGGTTGATTGCACCCATCCCTATCACCACATTTGCAAAATTTAGAAGGAAGTAGTAAATGAAGATTGGAGTTGTGTCATTTGTTTGCTAATGAGCACATTAACCTCTTCCACTTGGGTCTCATGCTGGACATCCTTTATTGGTTGTTTTTTTTTCTGATCATCAACATTTCAGTGAGAAATTAGGTCTACATGTTACCATCTAGTAATTTTTGGGTAAAGGCATATACCTGATTAGGGGTGGGGTAAGAAGGAAGAGAAAATAAATAGTAAAAGTCTTGAATAAGGAAAAATATTTTCTCCAGCTTTTTATTTGTAAACTCTTCCTTTCTACATACTTGATCACGTTGTACTTGTGTGAATTTATTTGGGGAATACGGTCAATGACTGTTTCTTCTTTTGGTCCCTGAGATAATATTTGAAACATCATTTCTACAGAGACACAAAAGCAAGACCTTGATCTTGAAGAGGTTGTACCTTATTTCCATGTAACATTTTTCTCCCAAAGGACTTTCTTCTGTCAGAGTGTTTTAGCAGCCAACTAAAGTTTCAGTGCAGTTTGTTGATTTTATGTGATGTTCTTCAATAATGAGCACTATCAAGAAACTCTGCAAGCCTGCACTTTCAGTGGAACAAATGTAATAAAAAGATGCTTCTTTAGGTTAGAGTGTATAGTTCTGTAAAGCTATTAATTAATTTAGTGATGACATATTTAGTTTATCCAGACCAGAACTTTCAGTGGTCATTAAAATAGGCATGAGAGAAATGGGGTTAGGACTTTAATGTCTTTTTTTTTTCTGAATCAAAATGATTCTGTAAGTATACAAACTATACACAATGGATAAACAAAAATGAGTTCATGATGAATGACTACATAATTCTTCTGAGTAGCTTTAGGACTATTTCACTCCATTTTGTGCATACTACTTGATTTCAGATCCGCTCTTCGTCATGAGTTGCTAATGCCCAGAGTGACTCAGTGTCAAATGACTAACATTCTTTTACAAAGTAATGAAAATGAGTTGTAGAAGTTGATGAGACTTGTAACCCTTGAAACAAAACTAGAGATGGGTTTTTCCTGCAAGTCAGTCTTTTTATGTGCCCTAGTACATGCTCCGATGCCAGTGCCTATGTGGCTGTGGTGGCTACCTGCTAGTAAATACGCTGGAGACCTTAATAACCTTAATAATCTCTTGTGATCTCTTCTGTAGTTGTATAGTCCACATGCATGCTGGTGCTGCAGCATTTTGTGTAAGGACTTACTGTGACACACCAACTGTGTGTTCTCAAGGTGAGAGATCAGATGACTTCAAATCCAGGCAGCTACTTTCTAGCTGAAAGTCCAAGACTACTACAGGTTACAGTTGAGGAGATCTGAGGGCTGATTAATATTAGTTTTGCCCATAAGTGGTAACTAACATAACGGAACTGACAGCTTGCTTTCAGAGAATGATGTGGCTCTGTCAGTGCTAGATAGTATATCCCCTTAATTTTCCCTGAAGACAACATGCATTATAACCTTAAAGGAAGTTACTAATACATAAACTTTTGCACACTTTGTAGCACAAAAGAAAGGTTCATGAATGCCAATGTGGAATGCATAGAAAATGTGCAGATGAGAAGAAACTGAGAGAATTTAGTGTTTTAGAAGTCTTGACACATATGGACATCAATCCTTTTAAGTAATGTGGCTGCCACCTCTGGGACTTGGTGCCCTGGAGCAAGAAGATTGAGGATGTTTTAGTCTACCTTACCCTAGAATCTTAAAGTGATGTGAATGACAGAACAGCGTGGTTAATAGTTGTGGATGTAGTATACATGACAATGTATTTTTTAACTTCTGTCTTTGTTGAGGTTTTTATTTGGTTTTGTTAATTTGTGTATAAATATTTCTACATATTTTTCATTCCTTGTTCATATATTGGTTTGTCGTTTGGGTGTATGAAACATGTTCAACATCTTACATACGATTTGTAGAATAGTAGACTATTCTAGTAATATGGGTTCGTCCTTTGTAACTCTAGTAAGTGCCCACCCATTAACACAAAAGTCCAATGAGAAAATATAGGTGTTATTCAAAAGCTCAAGTAGTTCTCATCAAAGACATTGGTAACTCTGATCTGGATGACATCTAGGCCAACTGACAGCAGACTAGTAGTTTGCTCTGTGGCAGTCTCAAATACACTGATTCACCATATCCATGTACAGTTTTCCATTACTCATGTACCCTGGTTAGGACTCTACTAAAAGAGAGGTAAAGAAGATTGGTCTTTGGAATGAGATCTGGAAAGTGTGGATAAGAGAAGATAAATTGACTTGAAGCAACTTCTGGTATATTGAAGTACCAAAATCCATGATACCAGGTAAGAAAGATAGATTGTAACCAAGGTTCACATAAGTATTTTAAATCAAAGTTAACTGGTAAAAATACAGAGGTGGTTTCCAGTTTATCAGATCTAAAGGTCTTCAGAGCCTAGTTTAAGGACCTCCAGAATAGTTAACACAACTGGGCTAAACTCAGACCCCTCTATATTTTATAGAACTCCAACTAGCAAAACCTTGTTACGTATTCCTCTTTTGACTGGAAGATCTTAATCTGCAGAGACAAGCTGAACAGGTGTATGTGAAAAGCTTCAGCATATTCATGATTGTAAGTCCCAGCAGGGCAGGAAAAATACAAGATCAGAAAATCACATCTTCTTGATACATTAAGGTGAGAACCAAATTATGCTTGAGGAAAGTTTTAGGGTTTTAAAGAATACCAGACCTGAAAATATGATGGAAAATTACATAAATACTTGAATTGTGATGTAGTCCAAGCAGAACATACTGCTATTTTCCAGTCATGGGACAGGCTAGTATCTGCACAGCTGTATGGGTAGAAAAAATGGTAGTATATTAAGTACTGTTCCTTGCTAAAATAGGAGTGGAAATTAAACAGCACAGTAAAATAGCCACTAAAACTTTGCCAGAGACTAATTGAGGTATGTTTTTTTCATGGCAAGAATGAATAAAATAGCCAAGCAGTTGCAACAAGATTTGGCTACTGTTAGAGTTTGGTTTGGTTTTGTATTTAAATTCCCTACTAATTGCCACTATGTGGTTATTTAAAAGAAAAAGTAAGCTTATAAACAGGAAGAACATACAAAGCAGTGACAGTTGAAAAGATCACATTGAGAAGGCTAAATCTAAATGAAATTTTGTTAACTTGTTCTGAGTCTAAAGAATGGTCAAAGGAGTTGAAACTTTTTCAGGCTGTATTCATTCAATCTTATGTAGGAAAAAAATTACGCTGAGTTATTCTCTTTGTTGACTCTTTCAGACTCTGATCCAATTCATGCAAGTAAGAAGACTATATATTTCTAAACAATTTTCTGTATAACTGTTCAAAGATAATAAAATGATAAGGATTAGAAAGAAAGTCTTGATACAATGTCTGCAGTCATCCAAGCATTTAACCAACCATAGCTTTCAAAAATATACCCCAGACCTTAGAAGACTGCTGGTTAGAAATGGCAAATGCCAGTGTCACAATCAGAAACATTTTAAATGTTAAATCCTGTGTCAGATATCACTTTAACGTTCAAGGGTTTATGCTGGTTCAACTTATCTAATTGATGCCAAGTCGTGGCTCGTGCACAGCATGTATCTGCATATAGAAATACTGCACAGGCCAGCAGTTGCCAAGCTTTCACCTGGCATAGTCCACACTTTCTTTACTAAGGGCTTTGAAGGATAAGTGCCATGTGCCTCCCCAATGTATGACAGAAGCATGAGATAAACCGCAAATGGTCATTTCTGTCATATAATCCTGTGGATGGGAAAAGGAAATCTGGGATTTGATCATGTAGTAAGTGATCATATGTCAAACAAGGTAGTCATTGGGAGAGAGAGTAATAGTCACTTGTGAGCAGAAATGGGAAGTTTTTACATTGCTGGTGATGTATTTTTATCTATAGATGAGGGGTCCTGCTGGAAAAGGATGCTACAGAGCAAGGCTATGGCTGGATGACTCATCCTATTTGTGAGCTGCAGCTTGGGTTTCTCCTGGGGTTTCCAATACAGCATGTGCTAGAGGATCACAAGTCACCTCTGAGTCATCTCAGAACCAGATTTGCCTCTGTTGCTGTGGTTTCCTTCCTGTGCTCCAGCTGTACACAGTGCATGTGTACACTTCATATGCACAGGAGTTGCTCCCAGTTGTAAGAGGCGCTATTGAACATAGACCAGGTGTCAAACACCCTGCCAGTCTTCACCACAGAAGTTGGAGGGATAACAAACAGTTTTCCCCTGTACTGATCTTGAACACAAAGACAGATAGGAACCATGCATATTTGCATTCATATAAGTGCTGCAGATTCATTATCTTAAAATGTACACAGTAATTCACAGATTGGTAACAGCCATGCGATCCCATATGCTGTTCCTAGTACAGATAGTAACATGTCCTAACAATTTTTTAATTAAAAAAGATTTCCTGGTTGAAGATAGTCCAACAAAGAAATAAAGTGAATGAAGATCCATTAGAGAACCAGGGATTTATATTTCAGAAATATTGAGGAAAGCTTATTTAAACTACTTCCCGATTTTTTTAACATTGTAGTTTCTATTCACCACTTTTCTTTTTTTTTCCTCCCTTTTTTAACAAAGTCAGTTGTTGATCCCAGTAAATTATGCTCACTGATCAAATTCACTGGATTTCAAGACCAAAGCTGATGAATTTCAGCCTCAAGCCCAACTACGATTTTATAATCTTTTCTATTTCAATGCATATTTTAGTTCTATCTATTTATATAAATATATAAATGCAATGAAACGGTCATCATACCTATCTGGGAGAGTTTTGCCAATAATTTCTTTTAAATTATTCAGTCTTCTATGCCTATAAGATCTGTATCATGCTGCTGGCAGCTGTTTGATCCTTAAATGAGAGAGGGTCTAGCTTTATTTAAATTATGAAACAAGATATAAAAATGGAAATCTTTTTAAGAATAAATAAATAATCTTTCAGACATTCCCAAGAGGACATATTAGTTTCAGCTTTTTCCTCTGTAAACCATTAAAGTAGTGTTTTGCTGTACTTGTGTGTCAAATTCAGTATTTTATAACTATCTTAAAAAGAACAGGTCTATTTGTCTTATATAAGTATCTATAAACCTAGTTTTACCTTCAATTTTGAGTGCATTCAATGATAAAATTAGATTTAAAATCTGATTGCACACATTTTTCACCAAAATCTGTTCAATATTCTCAATTATCTCTAGTTAATATATCTCATAAATATTTTATAAGATTTCATTGAATCAAGCTCAAAACTTTGAAACTTTTCCATACAATTCTACTGCTAATTCCACTTTCCCCACTTTGCCTGAAGTTTCAGCATCTGAAACACACAAAGAAGCGGGAAGGTACTTCAGTTACAAATGGCAGAAATATTGGGTTGATGAAAAGTAATTGCGGGGTTTTTTTCTGGGTAAATGAAAGGAGAATTTTTAATGGGAAACAAAAACTTTATTAAACAATACACTGTCCATTTTATTCAATTACATTTTGGTTTCTTTCAGGCAACTTCATGATTCCATGCTCAAAAAAGTTCTTATCTATTTCGGCAGAAAACAGTTCCAAGAATGAATTGATATCCTCATCAGCAGTGAAGGTTTTACTATTCAAGGTGTTTTGTAAAGACTGAAACAAACGGTATTCTGATGGTGCCAGGTCTGGAAAATATGGTGGATATAGTAACACATCCCACCCAAGATGCAACAGTTATTCATGAGCAACCAGGTTTGTATGTGGTCTAGCGTTATCATGGAGAAACATAACATCTTTCACCAATTCTAGATGCTTCTGTTTGATGGCATCATTTAATTTATCCAGATTACAGCAGTACATGTGCAAATTAATGGTTTGTTTCCTTGGAAGCAATGCAAACTACACAATACCTCTGAAATCCCACCAGACTGACAGCATCAGCTTCCTTTGGTGAATATCTGCTTTTGAAGTGCTTTGAGCTGGTTCATCATGCTTGCTCCATGATATTTTCATTTGTTGTCGTTGTAGATGATCCATTTGTTATCACATGTGTTTCAGAAATTGATCATTTTCTTCACATTGGAGGGAATTGCAGATGTCAACTTGCTCCGTGAAATTAATTTATTTGAGCTCATGTGATGCCCAAATATTGAGCTTCTTAAGGTATCCAAGTTGTTTTAAATGGTTTTCAATGCTCAATTTTTATATGTTAAGATTTTCAGCAATCTCTCGTATCATTAAACACCAATTAGATTTGATCAATACCTCTATTTTGTTGTTATCAATTTGGGTTTGCCTTCCTGAGTGTGATGCATCTTTAACATCAAAATCTCTGGACTGAAATTTAGCAAGCCAATTCTGACACTGCCATGGTTTTAAGGCATCTTCGCCATACTGTCGTGGTTTAGGGCTGGGCCGGCCACTAAATCCTGGACAGACACTCTCTATTAACCCCTCTCCCCTCCCCAGAAGGGAAGAGAAAAGAGAATAAGGGAGAGAGACTTTACAGGTTGGAAAATAAACTAACAGATTTAATGAAACAATAATACTAATACTACAGATAATATTGTAAATAGGAAAATAATGAAATATATATATAAATATGTACAAATACATACAAAACCAATGTAAAATCCTCCCCCCACTCTCCCCTCAATGAGGAATATGTCACGTCACCAGAGGCTCTGCGGAGCCGGGCACTGGAAAAGTCCCAGACCAAACTCAGCAGCAGGTGGGAGCAGGATGCAGGACACACAAATCAGGATCAGCGGCAGATGAACTGGCAGGATTCTGCTCAGGCCTTGGCCTCTGCAGGATTGAGATGCATGGAAGGGTCCAAGATGGAAGGGCTCCAAGATGGAAGAAAAGGGTGAAAAGGGAAAAGGGACCAGACCCTCATGATCTCTTGGTTTTTATATCGAGTATGACGTGTGTAGGATGGAATACCTTGTTGGTAAATTATGGGTCTGCTTACCCCCCCGTAGGCGCAGACACAGCACCCATGATGAGACAACTGACCTTGAGCATATCTTCTAGCAGCGCTGTTTGGGAAAAACATGCTGCCAGTTTTCAGCAAGTTCAGTCACTTAAAAGAGACTGTGCTGAAAAGTAAAATCACTAAACAGAAAATTAGTTCTATTTAGCTCAAACCAGGACACATACGCATCATATAATTTTTTACGAGCTTGCACAGTGTTTTTTCCTTTCCTGAAGTAATACAGCAAAATATGGTGAAAATGTTCCTTTCAATTTTCCATTTTGAAATCGATGTCAAACAATAATTGTTAACAAAATCGCGCACTTTCTTTTTCTGAAACAAGCTTGAACTGTCATCTGTCAAGTTACTTAATGAATTTGCATTTTAAAATGAAGTTAGATACATTTCAAGACAGGTATGTCCATCTATTAATAAAAACCTGCAATTACATTTTGGCCAACCCAATATATTTGTCTCTTGTATAAAAATTCTGATAGCTTTCTCTTTTTAATACATGTCAGGTGATGTGTATAGCACAGTAGACATCATCAACATCATACTTAGCATTTTAAGCAACACACTTTCTAGAGCCAGCACAATTTTTATTCTGTATCTCAAACTCATTTATAATTTCCAGGTTATATTATAAATTCTGTATTGCCAAATAGTAATAATACGTATCTTTATTATTAATGTCCAGGCCTAGTGTCCTGTCACATCATTCAGCTGCATCTGTTTTACTTCATTTCTAAGATCCACATCAGACAGGAGTGGTGGCAGTGACCTGATGAATTCAACACACCTTAATCTTGGAAGGTGGCTCAAAAGAGAATATTTTATATTAAAAACAGCTGCCTGAAGAATAATCTGAATAACAGAAATTTCTGTTTGTTGAAGTATTCCCAGTGACTTGGCCATGTAGCTAAACTGAAACTGAATGTTTCACACAAGTTTAAAACATTTTGTCTGTGTGTTTGGAGGAAACCTGGCAGTAAAACACAGCCACAGCAGCAAGTTACAGTTGTAGCGAGCAAAAAAGACACAGAGACAACTGCTCAAGCCAAGGGAAAGCTCTTAGATTCTCTTGTTTTCCTTGTAATCTCTGTCCAGCATCAATTCTATATTATCATACTCTAGTTTAATTCATGCCACCGAATTGAACCATGCACGTGACTATTCCCTGGCATTGGACTTGCTTAGTAAACCTGTAAACTCTTAGAATCATCTGTAAATTTGGTGAATGGAAAGTATTTATCCCTGGCAGCCAGCAGTTTCCCTGAACTTTTTCTGTGCTTGCTGTGGAAGTTGGAGGATGTTAGTGACTGCTGTTTACTACTATGGGCGTGGCCATTCTTGCTTCAACGTGGTACTCTGGCAATGTCTCAACAAGCCTCAGATCATGCTCTAGGTTCTGTTTGATGTACTAATGGCATGCTATGAAACACCCAGACCTTTCTTTTTTGACCTTGAGCTGGAGGGCATAGTGCTGGGAGGATGACTGCCTTTCTCCTAGCCAAAAAGGGTCTGAGGCAAGAGTGAGAGTTCAGCTCCAGTTGAGAATCCTTGAGGACCAGAAGAGTGGAGGTTCTGAGTACCATGTGTTGTTTTCTCAAGACATTGAAGACAACAATGGTGATGTTCAGGAGAGTGCAGGGCTGAAACCTCCGTCGACTGCAGCTTGGCGTATATAAAGTCACTATGTTGGTCTGCTACATGTCTTCAAGTCTGAGGCCTAGGTCAGAAGAGGTGGGTCTCAAGCATGCAGTCTCCAACTCCCCTTTTGGCTGTGTGTTGTTCTTCTCCAGCAGCATCATGCCAACCTTCAAGAACAACCCAGGTGAGGGGCCTTTCTCTCATGTGCAGACATCCTGCACAGAACATCCCACTCAACAACACTGTCTGTCCTGAGGCATCCCTTGATATGAGAGAACTGATTTTTCTTTAATTTTTCTTGTGGGGGAGAGGGGGGCTGAATACTGAGGGCATTTAGAGACAGATGCCTTTAGATGTGAGGCAACATATGCAGAGACAGGGAATTTGCTGTAGCCAGTGGAAGGGGGGAACTCGGCAACTCTTTCTCAATTGAAAATCTCCTATAGCAACAGCAGCAGATAAAACAGCATCAGCCAGAGCTTGCCTGCTGGGAACCAGCCATGGTCCTCACTGGGACCTCTGCTCCCTATCATGCCTGGCACCAGAATGGCAAGCATGATAAAGTGGTTACAGCTGCCAAATGAGATTGACTTTTGGCAGGCACACAGACTGTGCGTGGGTACACGCTATCCCTGAGGCAGTAACTTTCATAGCGTGTCCATTCTTCCTTTGCATGTGGGGCTTCCAGGGCTCTGCCGCACTCTGGCACCCACCACAGATCACATACTTGGTCCTAAAAGGCATAAACAGACCAAGACATAACAAAATAAGGAATACAGCCTGGCTTAATTTGTAAAGAAAAGCCTGATTGCCTAGGGAATAGCCATCTGTCATGTGCAGCGCTGAAGTTCACAGTTCACAGGTAGAGGAGATGCAGGTACAGGTCTACACTTTGAGAAGGGCTGTATGTACAAGGTCTGCTAGTGGGGAAAGCCAAATCTAATAGTTTTCAAAAATGTGAGCAGGATGGTTGAAAGGTTTTGATGCACCAGTTGCACACTGACTAAAAAAAAGATGGGTAGCAAGCGGCCATCAAGTTATCACAGTGCTGTTTTCCAGCAGGATGGGCTTGTAGAAGGTGATGCTTTAGCATGTAGTGATTTGTGCTAAATATTTGTACGGGGCATCAAAGCTGACTGTGTGTGTGGAGGTCATTGTGGAATCACTGGCAGAAACAGCTAAATTTTCATTTTATGTAGAGCTCACTTTTTGCAATCCAATAGTAAAATTATTTATTTTACTAGTAAAAAAAAATCCCATTAAGTTGAAAATGCACTCAACAAATGCATTACCACATGGCACAAACGCACATAACAGGGCAATCTGCAAGATACTGAAAACTGCATCTGCCGTGAGAAAAGGAAGCCACCTACCATGGATCAGTGAGATCATTTTCTTTCCTCCTGGATGGTGGAACAGTCAGAGAACTCACTGCACAAGTCATCATCATTTGGACTTAGTTTCAGAAAGCCAGGAAGCAGCTGGATTTAGGAATGAAATAATTTCAGTGACTGAAAGAAAAATAATTCCTGGAACAATATTGCTTGCCTAAAAGTCTTTGCTGCTTCTCTCCTCTCCCCTGTCTTTTCTGGGTCTCTTATACATCTGGTACCCAACAACTTAATTTTTTTCTGTCAGTGAGCTGGATTTTGACATGATATCAAAAAGTTTTATGTATTCTTTGAATCCTTTTCAAGGAAGAAGCTTGGTTTCTGAAAGGTAGATAAGACAGAACACAAAGAAAAAGTACAGCTTGGAGTACTGTCAGTCTTTTACTTCCATCCATGACCAATAACAGGAGGGATCCATACCATTCACTCACTGTCTGATTCACCAGTGTGCAAGAAGCATAACTTAACAGCACTGTCATTCAATAGAGGCCTTAGCAACTGCAGCAGAGCAGCTTATCTAATCAGCAGGCACAAAAAAACCTCCCACCAGTTCTGTAGGAATTTGAAACAGAATCTAGGAACTTTTACTTCCTCTGCACATCATGCATATAGTGATTCTTCCTAACCTGTGTTGACAGGTTTTGTAATTCTTAGTGATTAATGACCAATTTATTATTAATTAGTGCATGTTAATTGTGTAATCTTCCTCACAAAAAATAAGGGCTTTGAGCAGTTTTTTGCAGTATTGTACGAGAATCTGACAGTCACGGTCAGGGTGCACCATCTGTAGAAGTCACTGATGGGTGCCAGGTTGCTTTAGGCACCAACTTTCTTCATGCTGGGTGGAGGCTCACTTATGCAAAATTATAATCAAAAATAAAAAAAATCAAATGTTTTGAAAAAGAATCTGATGATTCATCTGGACGTTCAAAACAATCCAAAGGACGTCATTTGTACCTCTCCTCAACCACAAAAGAATGAGTAGAGAGAGGACAGATTACAACAGAAGTACTCATTTCTTGTCTTGAGGTCTGCTTTCCACCATCTTAAATTGATTAAGATAAATTGTTATAAATGGTTTGTTTGTTTGTTCTGATGAATTTTAAAAATGTACATGGTTATAAACTCAAGTAACTCAAGGTTACATTTTATTTTTAGTTTGTGATCTACTACATGTCTTGGCTTAGGTATTTGTTTTTCAAAATACCATAAAAGTATGATTCTGTTTCATTAATTTTCTTACTTTAAAAAAAAGAATGCCATTGTGGATTTTTTTTCCAATTAGAGACATTTTTGTTGAGTTTGCAAATTTGGAAATTAACATAAAAGCTGACACCTAGAACAGCAAGCTGTGGAAAAAATGATGCATAACCAATTTTTGTGATTGTTAAATACTCTTTTGAGACATTCCCGAGGTAAACTTACTGTGTACTTTTGGTTTTAAAGTTCCTTATGAATAATGGGTTCTCTTCTAAAAATATATAGAATTGAATATCACAAACACTGAAACTTCCAGTTCGGTGAATTAAGAAGTTTACCTTTACTCAATTTATTTTGGAAGCAGGAATCTGTGGTAATTATTTGTTCTGTGCTTTCTTGTTCATCCGCTGTTTCTGACTCTAGAATTGCTATATAAATAAATATAGCAATATATAACAATACATATTTTCAATCTATACATAGTTGCTGAAGGAAGTGAATCCCAAATGAGATTTTGAAAAGTACTTAATGATTTATTCAAAATAAAGTGCTCATTATAAAACAAGAAGGCCAGTTTAACTATGACCAAAATTCACTTGAATATGAGGTACTGCCTATCTCATATGTATCTTATTCTTGCACAAATGAAAGATGTATACAGAATCCTCTTTAACATGAATAACACTCAGGACTCGGCCTACTTACAAAACTGATGCTGCTTTTCCTATGAACATCTGTGTTAAAGTCTGGACAAATTCAAGAGCCTCAACAAATGAACTTAAGAACAGTTAAGAAAGGTGAATATATGCTCATCAGTGCTCAGTGAATGCCAAGTACTTCAATTTCATCCCAGAAAAGGAAAATTCTGTTTTATTCATTTTCAAGATTTGAAGTTAATTCAGAAGATCAGACTTGAATTTTCCATATTTTTCAGTTATGTCATGTTTTTCCTTCCTGTTGCTGATTGCTAACTTCAATTTCCTCCACCCTGTCCTTCACTGGACTTGGAATACAAATTACTGCTTTAGTGAGATCATTTATCCTGCAGGTTTCACTAGTGTGTTCTTTGAAATAAATAGAGAAGTCAAACCTATACACTTTAAAATAGCTGCTACAACATTGTCTCTTGAAAAAAAGAAAGTATAAGCTTGCTTACAAATGCTAACAAATCCTGAAAATGAATAATTTTTAATTTCATAATGTAGGATCAATATGCAGATACTTTTAACAACAAATATCCTGGAAAATATGTGTTCATGTTTCAAACTATAGGCATCTCATATGTCAAAAGTAATTACCTTGAACACCCTATTATATAAATGAAAGAGAATAATTTACAATCCATTAAATTTATTATGATTAATGCCATTTGCAAGTTTCTCTGTATTGAATCCATCAATCATTTTTGGATAACTGAGATTTTCATCCATGTAATTTTCAACAGATAAAGTAACTAAACCAATTAAATAAGCCCATTATGTCTTAGAATGAGAGTAGATATGTTTTGATTATCTGCTGCCACAATAGTTGCCAGAATTGTTAGAAATGTCTGGAGCATCATACAGCAATTCAGCCGTGCAATGTGTGAATCAGGTCTATTTCAAAGGTTCAAAGGTGTCTTTTGAAGACAGTTTTATCAGTATGGTGCTTATCAGCACTGCAAGTTCATCACAGATCTGTCAATCCATCACCATTAAAACCCCATAAAGGCATACTTGGAAAACATCTTCGTTTCTTGGTGCTGAAATGTCAGGTAGAAATCCTCAAAGTGTTAAACAAGCATCAGACTGGTTAAGCAGTGAATGGGATAAGCAGAGTTGTGTCAACTACGGCAAGAAAGCTTTTGCACCTAGAGACCTGTTGTCTGACATTCTTACGGTTTAAATGGTAAATTTCTGTCTCTGATTTATACCCAGACCTGCCTGAGCTCCTCAAAATAGTTTCAAGCCAATCTGAGTCTCTATGCACTATTTGAACACTGTTTCAAGACGCTGTTGCAATTCTGGGAATTAGTTCTCAGCTGTAATGCAGTACAGCACTAAAGCAGACTCCTTTGCTGTCCCATAACATGCTTCTCACCATGATTTTTGTAAGGAGACTGCAATAGCTCAAAAGCAGTTGTCATCAGAATCTGGGCTAAGACAATAATTCCCTTTAAGTTAGGGATCTCTTGAAGATCCTGCCAAGGATGATCAGCTTCCATGCTCTTTGCTTGTGTCCAATGTTGGCCTCCCTGTGGCATGGGAGGTAAGACTTTTCCACTACGGACAAGAAGTAGGAAGACAAGAATATATTCTCAGTAAAGAAATAAAGCAGAAAATTATAAAAGGGAGAAAGAAAAATTGATTCCTATTGATTTTCCACATAAAGAAAATTTCATCAGTTCTGCTGCCTTCATTTACTGCATAGCAAGAATGAGAGTGCTTTACCAAGTTTTTTTACATGGACTAATACTACACCAGTTTCAAACATTTCAATATCTTCGTGTTTTCAATTACTAATTGCTTCTTTTAATTCTGTGTGATCATCCCACGCTGGGAGGCTTCATGTTTACACTCATACTGAATGCACGTCCTCATGCATTAAGCTCTCAAATTTAACAATAAGTTGTACACCCTAAAGGGCCCTTTATACAAGCACCTGATATTCCATGAAACTCAATGTGGTGAGTTTTTAAATACTGTATTATATGAAAAAGTTCTTCTTGTGCCAAAATTGAAGTAATTGCTGATTTTGGACATGCAGGGGTGTACCATCACAGAATCACAGAATCTCAGGAGTTGGAAGGGACCTCGAAAGATCGTCCAGTCCAACCCCTCTGCCAGAGCAGGATCACCTAAACTAGGTCACACAGGAACGCGTCCAGGTTGGCCTTGAATGTGTCCAGAGAAGGAGACTCCACAACCTCTCTGGGCAGCCTGTTCCAGTGCTCTGTAACCCTCACAGTAAAAAAGTTTTTCCTCATGTTCGCATGGAACCTCCTATGTTCCCGAGCCACCTCCGCATGCTAATCTAGTGGTCTTAGGGCAGTTCCTGGTCTTTTAAATGAGTACTTATGAGTGGAACATGGATGGTGCACCTCAAAAGTACATGATAGTGGAGACACAAACCTGGGTCTGAAAAAGAAGAAAAAAACCAAGTTGCTATTCCTCTTACCTGCCTCTCTGCCTGCTATTCAAAACTTACTTGTATGATGTTCATTACATGAAGCTTCTTTCCTGAATTGATTTTTCCTTTGGAAAAAATTGATTCATGAAAATAAATTAATATAATGTTCCCATAAACATCTCAACACAATTCTCAGACAGGAATAGCATCTGTGAACTTCCCACTGCGATCTCACTAAAATGGTGACCTATGGTCTGATGAGTCCTTTCCCAGCATCAGGCACTCTGGCCTTGTGAGTTCTTCCATGCGGCAGAAGATGAGAAGATTTCTGCTATGTATGCCATCCAATATGTTGAAAATATCTAAGCAAAAATATAATATTTTTTTTTAAATCATAATATAAAATGAAATATTTTGCCTATTGCTGCCCCAGCTTATTCAGCCCAGTGTTTCCACTCTTTTTGTTTTGTTTGGTTTTGTTATTTTAAAAGTAGGGAACAGTGAGACCAGGGAGTTACGTGATATGGTTAATACCAACGTCTTGTGGTTATGAATCATTTCAGAAGTTTTTAAAAAATTCATACAGTCTACCCTGAGCTGCTTGTAAATTGTGTTAGTACATCAGCAGAAGTGGATCCTGAAGAGAAGAATGAATGGTGGAGGAGTGGAGCAAGGAAATGGTGACAGCTGACAGAACAGTAACGAGTTTGTACTAAAACTTCACACTTACTTTCTCCTACTGTTCTGAAGTGATAGACATGTGATATCATCCAGACAGCTGAGCAGCAGTGCAGTTATCACTTCCTTCTCCCTTCCTGTACTCAGTTTCTTTCTTTAGAGCTGTTTTGTCCTTAAAATAAGATTCAACTGGAAAAAGAACAGAATAAACTGGTTTGGTTTGGTTTAGTTTGGTTTTGTTGGTGGTGGTGGTTTTTGGTTGGTTTTTTTTTGTTTTGTTTTTTTAGTTTGCACCATCTAGGTGGATTCTTTAGATATACTTCAGAGATTTTGTTAAAAAAGAAACTATTACTTGATATATACTTAACATACACTTGGTAATAATCTGCTTAATGGGATTTTTTTCTTGGATTTTTGTGTTCTGTGGTGCTTCCTTCTATCATACTCATAGTTTCTTACAAGAGCAGGAGTTTCATGCTAGCATGTTTAGGACAACAGTTGTACAACTGGTTAGAGTGGTTTAAGGAAAAACTAGCCTGCCTGCAAGTTGCCACTACACCGTGGCATTGATCTTTACTGCCAGGCTGTCTGTTACCAGAATTGGTAGATTTTATTCTAATGTAATATTTCTTTGGAACTTCAGTTTTATCCTAATCTTAACTTCTGAGTTTATTGAAGCGAGTGGGATGTCCTGAATTTATTTCCCAGAGCAGAGTGCGGTATGGAAACCTGTACTGGAGGCAGAAAGCCAGAAGGTGGCATTGACTGCATTGGGAGCCGCTGCTGGGTGGGAAATGTATCTGAATGACTTGCGTTGTTATGAAAGCTTCATACTGTGGTGCTCTTCGTGCTGTCACAGCTATTGCCTGTGCACATACCATATTCTGCACAGGAACCAGCAATGGATCTCCCTTACAAATTCAGAGATCGTGAATGATAATACAACAGTGATTTCATCTATGCTTTGTGGATGTCACCCCCTCCTGTGGCAAGGTTGAAACTACTCTTTAAATAAGAGTCAGAAAGTAATAGTTTTAACAGTAAGACTCGAGGAAATTAATAATATTTTTTTTTCTTGAATGTTAGGGAAATGTATGAATTTATCTTCCAGATGATAACACAGTAATTTCAAGAATAACTATAAAACTATAATAAAATAATAAAGTGTGGCTACCTTGTATCATACATTTCTCACCCTTCCTTTTTTGTCACAGAAGAAACTTATTTTCAAATATTGTTTAATAAGATGCCACAGTGTTGCAGATTTTTTTAGGTTTTTTTGTGGGGGAAACATTTCTTCTTCCTTTCTGACTTTTTTTCTAGGTCTGTGTGTATGTCAAATTTTATTTTTCTCACATCTTGATTCTCTTTCTCTTTTGAGTTTGGATTGTATTTTTATCATCCTCTCTTATCTTTCAGATGCTGCCTCACTGGATTTCAAGCTGGGTAGTTGCAGTTCATGTATGTGTACTTCTTTTCTTCTGAAGTTTTGCTTCAAGTCAAGAACAAGTTATAACTTCTTTTTAAAGAAAATAGATCTATAGCTTGTTTTTAACTCTACGTTCTGGTTTTCACTTAAATCTTTGTACATGAGTCACTGAAATGCTTCTTTTACTAGTCACTACCTTCTGCATAACCAGGCTTTCTGTCATCAATCGTATTGTCTGTTCAGCCAGAAGGGAAAAATGTAAAGAATGATAATATTGCAGTAACACCGATGTGCATTCTCCAAGCTTTAATAGGGTAAGTGTCAGAACTGATGCACTTAAACATCACCTGCTGCAGCAATACTGAAAAGTAGAGGAAGAAGACAGCCAAGTTAGTCGACATGTATGTTATGTATCTTATGCATGATCAACTTAGTATTTGATCCCAGTTGAAAGCAAAAGTATATAAAGGAGAGGGTTATGTAAAGTGAAGATTACTACTCTAAACACATCACTTACTAATCGAAAATTATAAATGGAAGTCTACCTTTCTGTGAGGAAGGACAGAAAGACTGATGCAGACATGAGAATTTGCTGTGTACTTTTCTAGCTGATTAACTCATCATTTTGAAAGAGAGAAATAAGGGCAGGGAAGAAATAAGTTATTGAAGCAGCTCAGTGAAGCAGCTGAATTACAATTCACCTCTGGAACATGAAGCAACTGAATTACAACTCACCTCAGATTCTCATGTCCTTGGGTTTGGTGTTTGCTTTTAATTTTAAATATAATGATGTCAGTAGCAGACTGGTTTCAAGCATACCCTTCCTCTACCTGCTATGCAGCACGTTGTGTGCTGCAATTAGTGATTAATATTGGAGAAGCTGAGACTAAATTGCATCTCTCTACCAGCTTCACTGTTATGTGATTAATATCAGATATGAATTCTGCATAACTGCTTTCAAAGAGCTCAGTTAACTCAGATCATTCCCCACAAATTTATCAGCATTGACTGCCCAATGCATCTCACTTACTGTAAATGTTTCCAAAAGAATATGAAAAGGTCTAATGAGGACATGAAAATTAAATTGTAAAGCACTGGAAATTAGATCATTTGAGCACTTTACAATAATATGTGTAGTGGGAAGTGCAGAAAGCTTGGGTGTTTGACCTGGGAATGTCAGATGGGTAACTTAACAGTTTGGTTGTTAGAGTCAAGTATGGATTGAGATCAGGTGGGTAAAATATTTCCCTTGTATTGTCAGAAGTACATTTATTTTGCTTATATTGGGTTCTGGAAGTTAGACAGAATAAGGCAGATATCTGGACTCTCTGAGCAGTGATAGATTGTTGAGTTCAGATGTTAATTCTTCTGTTTATCTTACACTCCTAATATTGAAAGGGATGGGCTGTCTGCTGAAAGTACCTGTCTCCTCAAGATGACTGGCTTCCACTGCACAGATAACTTTTGGGTGGCCACAGCAGCAGTGAGTGACTTTGTGACAAATAGGAATTTTAAACAGTGGAAAGAGATAAGGAGAGATAAGGCTGACCACAGAATGATTCATTACAGCCAAATGGAAAAAAAATACTTTGTAACCCTCTCTAATATTTTTTTTAAAGCACTCTGTTAAATGCTACTGCTGCTCTTTTTCAGTATGGGCTTTTCAAATGGTAGACTACCTGACATAATTGGTTTACGGTAGCTCCACTGGTATGGGGGATATTCTCAATTCCAAATGGTTATTTTTAGTGGTGTGTTCGTCTGAGGAAATGCACAGGTGTTTGTGAGGGGTAGAGAGAGGCAATCTGTTCAGCTCATGGTGAGGAACCTGATAGACCTGAGTGCTTTTTAAGAGGGGCTAAAATGCAGGAAGGACAGAAACTATTCAGAGAAGTTTGGGAATGTCACGTGGTCGCTAGGGTACTGCCGAGAAGGAAGTGCATATGAAAGTGTGCAAGATGCTTTCTGAGAAGCTGACAAGTGGGCAGACATATCTGAGCATGGTGAAGAAGGAAGAGAAGATGGTGCTGATAAGTAATCCCACTTGCATCCCACTTGAGTGTTTTGTGGCACCAAAACCAACAAAAAATGTCACAATGCCACCAAGTGCCACAGTTCTGCTAAACAGATTTTAAAAGAATTATGTCAAAAAGGCTTCTAATGGTGGCACATTTTGAGTCATCTAACATAAATGATTACAGTATCAAACACACAAAGAGGTTATTAGAAAATGTGTCTGAATGACTTAATAATTGCATTGTTATGAAAGCTTCATAATGTGGTGCTCTTCGTGCTGCCACAGCTATTGCTTATGCACATACAACATTCTGCACAATAAAACTAATGTGTCACTTAGAGTGACAAAGCTAAAGACTTTTTTTGTCATGACATTACAGAAAAGCTACTTGATAAACAGAAGTCAAGTCAAGGGCAAGAAGCGGTTATGTGGCTGGGTTTCCGGTTGCTATAGTGGTTGTGCTCAACCTAGCTACCTTTTTAATGAAAGATCAAATGTCATCAGGTGCTTGAGAGAAAGGCGGCAGCATACTGGACTACAGATAAATCCAGAAATGTTACACATACCTGCTGGAGATTTGCTGTAGGGCAGCAGATAGTTCTTTGCCACTGGAATTATTGCGGTGAGGAAGTCTTCATTGCTCATTTTCCTCTTCATCTGTGAATCAAGTTGTGTTTGCACCACTTCTGCATTACTTTCAACTGAGTTTATGTTGACAGAAATTAAATGTTTTACAACATACAATAGAATCATAGAATGGTTTGGATTGAAGGCACCTTAAAGCTCATCCAGTCCAACCCCCTGTCGTGGGCAGGGACACCTCCCACCAGACCAGGTTGTCCAAACCTGTCCAACCTGGCCTTGAACACTTCCAGGGAGGAGGACTCCATAACTTCCCTGGGCAACCTGTGCCAGTGTCTCACCACCCTTACAGTAAAGAATTTATTCCTAATATCTAACCTAAATCTACCCTCTTCCAGTTTAAAGCCTTCACCCCTTTTCTTATCACTACATGCCCCTGTGAAAAGTCTCTGCCCAGCTTTCCTGTAGGACCCCTTCAGGAACTGGAAACTTCTAATTTCCAGCAATATTTTCAACCTGTCCATATTTTCCTTAGACAAACTTAATTTGCTTCAGCATCTGGTTGGTTTAGCCAATCTTCCACCTAAGTTTGTTGGCTGGGATTTTTACTTTAGTTGTCTGAACTTGCTTCAGAGGAGATGCAAAATCAGATTCTGATGTACCATCATGATATTGGCAGTTTTAGAGCCAGAGTCAAGCAATGATCCTGTTAGAGACCTAGTGCAGCCTTCTGTTTTTGATCAAGTTTGGTCCTTGCAACAGCCCATTTCATTTATTGTGCAAGGTGAGCACACATCTGAGAAGTGTAGTACAATCAGTATCTTCCACAGCACAGACCCCACAGCACAGAAGACCTTGCACTGTTCTCTCTACTGCTGTCACCAGCTATGTCTGACAGAACTGTGAGGACATCTTGCTTTTTCCAGCCTCACTGGGTCAATATTATCCAACAGCCTTGATAGTCTCAACATGGTTTGCACTCACCACTGCCTGCTGTTCCAATACATAGTCATCTGGGGCTGATGTAAGTCCTGTTTTCATTGGCTCATGAAGAGAATACAGTATGAAACACTATCAGCGCAAAGCAAGAGGTTCACCTACAGATGGCCCCAAAACTCTTCTAAAAAAGAAAAAAAATTGTATGTGCTTTTAGAGGTGGTCGTTTATGTGGTCTGCTCATGTAATCTACACCAGTTCAAGATGTTTAAAAATGGTGCCTGTGATGTGCAGCAGTTCCACACATCCTGAACAGCATCACTTCTTTCCCTGTAACAAGTAATCAACAGTCAGTGCCACAAGTAGCTCCATAGTCTGCTGGCCATTATATGTGAAAGCATGAAAAGAAAATAAAGACAAAGGTTGGTAGGGTTGCTGCAAGAAAGTCTGGGGTTTCAATTCCTGATGAGAATTTGCTGGTAGGTATTTGATTTCTCTGCAGCTCTCAGAAAGTTCTGAAGTAATCCCTTCCACAACAAAAATTGGGTTTTGTTCTTGCCAATGAACTCTATAGCAGTGTCTTCGGAGTCAGTGAGGAAAGTGTTACTAGCTTGTGCCATTTGCTCATTGCTGATGCCAGCACACTTACCAGGGAGACCTGCTGATTGCTTCCTTCCTGATGTAGAGGGCATCCAGTCCACCCAGCTTGCATCTATGTTTCAGACATAGTCAAACAGTCTTGAAAAATGTCTACCTTCCCTACCAGTGGGGAGAATTATGTGCTTTGGAACATGATGGGTAAGTTTTCTCTATCTCAGAACAGGTACTAGCAAAATAACTTACAGGCATATTCTGCTTCACTTCTTTCAAGATGTAGATCTCCTTTCTGAGACCCACCAACTTCACATGCAGAGGATGTCTACTGGGTTTGGCATTTTGATGGTCAGGAGGAGGAGTTATAAGCACTGGAGAGGAAAAATGAGCATTAGAATAGGACATTGATCATTACTGGTCCCTTCGAACACTAAGATCATGCAGATAGAACTGCTCAGGCTTTGGCTCATACTCAGGCAGTGCTGAGCTATGCAAGACAGAAAAGTGTGATACTAGGACTGCACGTATGTCAGTAATATCCATGCCTAATAATATTAGTTTTCCTCAATATCATTTAGGATCAAACAACTACTGTAATGCTGATACACACCACAAGAGAGTCTGGCAAGAGAAGAGGGGAAGTTCTCTACAGTGCTGATGGATGGGGACAAGTGATGTTAATCGTGTGAAGAACTCTGCTCTGTTAATTACACTGAGTGTCCTGAAGATGTTTTTTTATGCGCATTTCCATGATGTCCATTGGTAGTAGCATACTCCATTTAAGAGTAATGCATCACAGAGTGACAAGATATTCTTATGGTATTGTGTGGTACAATTACTTCTCAGTTCAGAGGTTAATGAGTTCTTTCCTCTGAAAGCTCAAACAGGTTTCAAGAGGCATACTTCAGAGCAAGTAACACAATTGTTTAATGATTGCAAAACTGGGTCCTTGTGTCATTGTGAAGCCTATCTGAGGTATTTCACCAGTGCCTCTTCTAAATCTGTGTAGAAAGGGTTTCTCAGGTTACCGGATGAATTATGGTTTGCTTTTCTGTCAGGGGGGTTGGACTAGACAATCTTTCGAGATCACTTCCAACTCCTAATATTGTGTGATTCTGTGAATATTTTGTATCTGTGTTCACATAATTATTTTTCTGGTTGAGTCGCATCCATCCAATTTAACTCTCTGAAAGTGTATTTTGTTGGTTCTGCTAGCTGCTTATAAACTCATATTCCCAGTGCCCTCCGTCCCAGGAACCAGTGCCCAGCCATGTGCCACTGGTCAGCTGGCAGCACCTCATGAAATGCTCCCACTGCAAGGACACACTCACCAGAAAACAAAGGCTGGGATTTACCCTTAGCAGCAAGGAATGGTGGGTATTCTCTTCTGGTTTTGCAGGAGGAGGAAGAGTTGATGAATTGAAATTGCTGGATTGCAGTTTTGTGTAGAATTTATAGGTGGGAATCTCTGTAGATTCCCTTCTTACTTATAAACTCGGCAGAAAACACCAAGCTCTAGCTTACCCAGCTATGTGCTAGAAGAGTGTTTCTAAGGATCGTGACTTTACAGCCTGGTGACTGGCAGAACCTGCACTGCTAGGTGACTTCTGTTTTGTTCAGATGACATCCAAGGCCCTTACCCCTCCCTGGCTTCTCACCATGCTCCCCCAGGCAGATCACTGCACTCTGTGGCTGGGGATTACAAAGTGACACCGCTGGGGTGGAAGTGCCACCGTGACACTTCAGCCGCAGCCTCCTCTGATGGCAGCAGCTCAGGGAAATGTCGGCATGAGGAGACAGTCTGGTGGCTGACAGCCTGTTAGCTGCTGGCAGAACAGCCAGGATGCTTTGATCAGGCTCCCACTGGCTCACGCAGTGTGGGTGTGCAGGAACAGAGGTGAGCCGAGAGCTTTTATCCGGGAGCGATTTCATGAGGAGCTAGCCACCGCAGAAATAGATGTAGGGGATGTATTGCTTTCTTATTAGGTTATTTTTCTGTCTGACCAGACAGGATTTGATTAAACAGATTTTATTCCATCTGATAATGACAGGAGAGCATTTCTTTTTAACTGAATTCCTTTTCAAGATCTGTGAGCGGTAGTGAAAGAATAATTCTAGAAGAAAACTAACAGAATTGGATATTGTTATTCTTAAAAACAGAGATAATCTAATTTGGGGTGACTTCTGGCAGCAATTCAACTTATGCAAGTGCAATCCATGGTTTTGATCTACTAAGACTCTCCTAAAAATGCCTTTCATTTTTTCCCTAGCATTTCTTCTTCACCATTACTCTGTGTTCCTGCTTATTTCAGCCACTTCTGTTTATCAGTCAGCAATGGTTGTTTTAATTTGACCCATCAAATTTTGTTAGCTTACTTCAAAGACATCTTGTTGAGCTGCCTCTTTTGTTTCTTATTCTTTTTTATCTGTTTCTCTCTTACACTATCTTAACTTCTCTGTCAGCTTAAATTATAAATAAGCAAATCATTATGAGTTAAACATATCCTTTTTCTCCCACTCTCCCTTTCATTGTTTTGTCTTGACTTATAATGGCCTGAGATTTGCAATTGAGCTGTTTCTCTTTTAGGAATCCTAAGATTTTCTTTTTGTCTCAGTCTTGCAGACTTCTCAGAGTTCCTTTGTTTCCTTTGCATGGTTCTAATCTTGCTCTAATCTTCACATGCAGAGACTGCTGTTGTGAGATTATTTAATCAATGATTCTTATATTTGTACAGAGTATGCTGTCAGAGGAAGCTGCCATCAACGCTGGTCAGATATTACAAGAAAAAGCGCCTGCTTTGGCACAAAGACTGCCTCGTGAATCAGAGGGATGTGTCCATTACATGTGTACAATATGGGTCTTAAAACAAGGCTATTGAGATGGGGTGGTTGCATGGTAGGAACCTTCTTAAGCTGTAGATGCCACATCTGTGGGCAGACACAAGGCTCTGTAAAAGTTTTTGTTACCCAAATAGGCTTTAAAGCTGTTCTGAAAAGAGACTGTTCCACTGGAAAGTGAAATTGAAGCATACCTTTGGTATAAGTCAGTAATTCTCAGATCTTATACTCTTTAGCCTCCTCGTGCCAGAATTTGGCTGGCATCGAGTCAAATAAGTCAAGCATTAGGGTCATCAATAGCAGACTAGCTCAAGTCTAGAAACCTGGAAAAATTATATTGGACTTCCTGGTGCTCAGTGAGCTAGTTTTCCCACCCGCAAACATAAAAAGAGTATTTAACTAAACAGATGAGAAGAAAACAGACAATGAGGAGATGAAGCATGTGCCATAGGAAGACTTCCAGGGGTCAAGAGGAAAGATTCATAGCAATTAGGAAAAGCGTCTCTTTACAGATAGCAATGTGTTCGGGGTGCCTGTAGAGGGTAGCAGTAGAGCTAAAGCAGGAGGGTGCCTGGTAACTTGTGTTGCACAACCTATTTATGGGACAGGCTCCACCAGTCTGTGCACTGATGTTTCATGCTTCCACAGCAGAGGCAGAGGACAGTGAGAGAGACACCAGGAGCAGCAGATGAGTCATCTTGGTGTTCCTCATTGCAGAAAAGCCTCTTCCTGAATTCGTTTCTTCATTTGCTCCATCCACAATACACAGGCAGCCACCTGGTTAGGTTAAGCTTTGGAAAAGGAAGCTGCTATGATAATATCAGGGAGAAAATTATTGTGGAGCTTGTGAAGATTCCCCTTTATTTCCAGTTGCTTTTAAAATTTTGTGGAGAGGAAGTTTATTCCAGTGAGTAGCTTTTTTACATGAATCTGCTGGTTTTCATGTTGCAAAATTTTAGAGGGAGTTTCCATAGAGAGAGGGTATGAAGATGAAAGAGGAAGAATTGCTATAACAAGAGATTTTATTTAAAAATACGGCAGAAAGATTGTTTATCACATCTTTGAGTAAACATTAGTGCTGTACTGACAGAAGATGTGTCACTGGATTTACTTAGCATACAACGCTTCTGCCAAGCAGCGTATGAGAAGCTATTCTTTAATATCATACAGAGGCTCTACCTTATCACAGTGTTCTTTTCATTTTCTTGTTTGATAGATTAATGCAATTTATTGCCATGGAGTGTTAGAACTTACACTGTGTTTTTGCGACAATAGCATGAACACAGATCAGCCTTCCCAGTTATTCAAGAGAAACCAGGAATGAAAGAATCAGCATGCAAGGCAAATGTCTTCTAGTCTGTCTCCTGCAGCCTCCTTGTCTCTTAAACATTCATCATCTCCTTCCTTGCTTGCCAGGACCTAAAAGCAGGCAGCTACTTTCTTGTTAGCACTAAGGCAGAGCACTTAGAACCACTATCACATCTTTCCTTGGCGGAGAGAAAATTACTTCATCTGGAGCCCAGCATTTCCCTCTTCTGCTTTGTGTAAGTCTGGTACTTCACAAGCAACATTCACCGGCTTGTATGCTTCTACATATTCCTCAGTGCTCCTGTGTGGTTTTCCATAGATGATCATATACAGCTACTTGAAGCAGGAGAGCCTCTACAGGTGGGGAGGCCATCTCAGTCCCAAGTGGGTTAGAAATTGGGACGTGAGGGGTGCACTTGAGAGACTAAAGTGGGGAGAGACAGCTAATAAACACAAAGCAGAAGGCGGCTACCAAAAAGCTGATTTCACTGAGTGCACAATGTATTTGCTGAGAACTCCACATCCTTTTGGAGAGAAGTTCCTGAGACTGGTTGGGAGCATACTGGATGAACCAAAACATGAACCTTTCAAGAGTCTAGGTAGAAGCTGTGGAGCCCAAAGATTCAGAAATGGGGTTGCTCAGTGATCCTGATTTTGTGCTGTCAGTCTTTTTCTTCCCTAGAACTACCAAGAGTTTTTATTTTGCATCTGTTCAACACAAGAAATCTTACAACTAAGGAATAGGTGAAACAGTTCACTGACAGCTCCTTGCCTTGCCTGTTGTTCTGTTAAGATAATGACAGGGAGTAGATGATTGTGAGCAATTACACTTATCAGTGACAATATGTATAAATCACATTTTGTTGCTATTAACTTGCCATTACATTGTATGATTTCTGTGATGCAGCTCTTTCATCTTGTACAACATCAGCATCTTTTTCCTGAGCTGTGGCTCCTGCCCTTTGATTGTCAATCTGGTCACAAACTTGTCAGCTGATAAGCAAAATATCCATGTACAACTCATGTCACACCCTGTGTGTGACAACAGATGGTCATGACTTAGAGTGGATTTAGTAAGTGGCTCCTCACAAATACATGCAACCACTCTAGTAAAAAGACATAAAGAAATTGTGGTTGTTACTGGCCATTTGTAGCTTCATTGGCTTTTTAAAAAGTATTTTTTCATGTTTCTGTGGGTTTAGTTTCGTCTGATATTTATTCTCTGTATTGCTACAAATCATTGCTACAAATGCTGACCTCCTGCAGCTTTTCTGCAACGTTTTCATTGATGTGATTGTGGATAAAGTGATTTCAACACAAAACTCATAAGTTTACCCACATGTGGTTCTACTCTGTATGCCAGATAGCTGCTCTGTGGTTCATGGTGGCACTCAGAACCCCAGGCTGGAGTGTACATAATAAAAGGCAGCAAGTGTAACGTGTTTTTATGCTTAGGATTGCAATGGGAAAAAAAAAAGACAACTGTGAAAACTGCTGCTCAGAACAAGGACACCCTGACACATGTGAATCCTAGGCTTGGGGACTGACCTCTTCATAGCAAAGAGTCACCCTGTAATTCAGGGTATCTGGATAGACAAGGACAAGGGTCTCAGGCTCAGATGGTGAAAATGCAAGACAGATTACAGATTTAACCCTGAATTCTGGACAGAGTATGTGAAGTGAACAATTTCATTATTCACGGAGGCAAAGTTGGTCTGTCTGTATCCCATGCACACTCTCCAAGCATGCCATCACCACACCATTTTCCCCGTGACCTCTTACAGATCGCTTCCTTTAGTTCATACTTTTGTAACTGGAAAAGAAATGGTCTTCAGCTACTGCAGACAGTAGAACGGGGACTGTACATTGTAGCGACCTATATATGCTATGTATAGGTTGGGCAGCTTGAGCCACCTTAGACAAATAGTGTTACTTGATCATCCTTTCTTTTTCTCCACCAAAAGCTGTTAGTGGTCAGAATGTCAGTGCTTGAGTAGAAAAGGAAAAAAAAGGGGGGAGGGGGAGTGTGCCTTTGTTTGCTCCTAATGCATCTGTTCCTTCTGCTTGCTTACTGAGAGGGGCCTGCCCATCTGACAGCATCATCAATATGACCTTCCCTATGAGCATGCAAAAGGAACAGATGCATCAGAAGGAAACGGAGACTTTTTTTTTTCCATTTAAACATTGCTGTTCTGTATACTAGCAGATACGAATTTAAAAAGTCCCCATGAGTGGGCTCGTGTTACCCTCGGCGCTGTTTAGAAGGATACTCCTGAGCTAGGTAGAAACAGGGCAGCTATAGCAGCACCAGAGTTGTGACAGCAGTGAGCACACTGGTTTCTGATGGCAAGAATCCTCTTCCTGCGCCTATAGCTTTCTGTTGTCAAACTAACTTAGGAAATCAGGTGTACAAATGGTATTTTGGTTTGGTTTTGCTTGCCTGCTCTTTTTATGCAGAACTTCATGCGGAGAACAACAGCAGAAGATACATTTAGCAGTCTGATATTCTTTTTTTCTGAATATCTGGGGATTTTCACAGTGTTCATTTGACGGCATTAAAAATGAATGGGATGACTAAATGGTTTACAACGTTGCATAGTCAGTTAACATGAAAGCAATTACTAATGTGTATAATTATCTCCAGAATTACTTGGATCATGCAAATGGCATTCAAACCAACCATTTCAAACCGTTTTCCAGGGGATGTGTCATTATATAATTCCTAGTAAGAATAGTACCCTACGATCTGAGCTCAATATTATTGCCCTTTAAGAATTCTCAGATTATCTTCCTGGAGAGTGATAACTTTTTATTTTAACCAGTGTTTAGACTGTTTCCAGATCTCAGCAGGGGACTGGGTATTGAATACAGCTTATCTCTATCACTTTAATGTGAGTCTCAGATTAACAACACTGGGATCAATGCTCAATCAGTTATCCTCTGAACTAAGAGGACTACATGGGACCAGTGAGTTGTTTGACCTCACAAGACTGAGGCTTCGTCAGTGAAAGAAGGTATGGAGGAAATTATCAAGCATTAAAAAAAAGTAAAAGGAGCTTAAATTAAAATGTAGGAAAGATATATCAGTGATGAAGGCCAAGAGGCAGAGAGGAGTGTCATTCATGGGTAGGGTTAAAGAAAGTGACTTGGTTGGAAGAAGGAATGGGGATGAGATATGATTTGGATGGTACAGCAAGCACTAGAATGAAGTTCTACCTGAAGCCTTGGTGTAAAAACTGAGGTAGTTTGTAATAACTGTGAAAAGAAGCTGAAGCATAAGCTGCACTTCAGTTTCCATGCTTTCCCTCATTGCAATGGTTAATAATAAAGGCTGTTTGGCTGTAGCTGCAAGGAAGAAGCACCACAGATGTAAATTTCAGCTACATTCAATTTTCTTGCAATTGGGGGCAGGGGTCTCACCAACAAGGGGTGTGTGATGGGATCACCCTGGCCAGCAGCTAAGCACCCACATAACTGCTCTCTCAGTCCTTCCACCCCCAGCAGAGAATAGGAAGAACACAAGCAAAATTAATGAGTTGAGATGCAGGCAGTTTAACAGGTGAAGGAAAGATTAAAAAGCAGACAACAA
Organism: Mesitornis unicolor; assembly: GCF_000695765.1. NCBI lineage: Eukaryota > Metazoa > Chordata > Aves > Mesitornithiformes > Mesitornithidae > Mesitornis > Mesitornis unicolor. The sequence goes on along the minus strand of NW_010161598.1, from coordinate 41,301 downwards.
GTAGGAAATCACTTATCATGTCCCACAAATAGATTGTCAAGCCAGTCTCTGAGCAGTCACCACCAAGGAAGTCAGTCCCTTCCCTTCTTCTTCTTCTACCTCAGTTTGCATTGCTGAACAAAACGTTATACAGTATCTTTCTCACCGCAGCCTACTCACTACAGGGCAGAGTGGGAAAGAGAGATAGCCTTGATGCTGTGCAAGAATCAAGCAGTAGTCAAAACACTGTGTGTTATTAGCACCGTTTCAGCCACAAATCCAGGACACAGCACCGTATGGGCTGCTATGAAAACAATTCACTCCATCCCAGCCAGACATAGCGCAGCGTGCAACTCCATGGCACCCAAGCAAGGCAACCAGTGACAGTCAGCAGTCGGTGGCCACCAGACAATTGTGAAGGGCAACACAGCTTCAGTATCAAGCCAGGAACTCAGGTCAGTGGGTCAGGGTTATTTCAGCAATGTATGCAACCAGGCACAGGTAAAAAATGCCAGGCAAAAGCCAAGGGCAAGGTCACCAATGCATGATTTTTTACCGTAGCTGAGGACAAAATTTTCCACTGAAAAAGTTAATAAAGACTGGAACAGGCTGCCCATGGAAGTGGTGGAATTACAATAGAATCATATTTAAAAGCCATCTAGATATGGTGCTCAGGGACATGGTTTAGAAGTTAATCGTTGGACCTGATGATCTTAAAGGTTTAAAGGTTTTTTTTTCCAACCATAACGATGCTATGATTCTATGACATTCATGTACTTTCCCTTTTCCTCTCCTAGACTTGCACACCATCAGGCTGAACTTCTAGATTATTAGCAGACTCACAAGCAACAACAGATGACTCTGATCTTAATCAGCTAAGTAATCTTGGAAACACTGATCAGCGAGAATAGGCAGTGACACAGAACACTTCTTCAAGTAACAGATTTTTTTATTGAGCCACAGAAGTCCAGTAACCAGAAAGGAAAAACAATGTACTTGTTGCCCCACATTCACCTTTATCAATTTTCCTAAAGACTTTGGTAGATCAAATCTATCCTGATTCTTTCTGGTGTCAGAGGTGGAAAGGGTCTCTATGCAGGTCCCGCCTCTTACCTTGCTTTCCTCAAAACTCTTCTGAAGTACCAGAGCTTTATTTAAGCTTTTTCACCTAGAGAGGTCCTGGCTCCTTTAACAACTACATGTGCTACATCCTGCCTGGAGAAGGATTTGAAAAGCTGCTGGTTTGGGAGCTATTCACCCATTTTAGAATCTGTCCATTTTCATTTCATCTCTGTTACATCATGTTGTACCTCTATCTGCCGTCTTTGAAAAACGTGGGCTGAGCATACTGTATTGTGTGAACAGGAGTGGAGTTGGTAACACTTAGAAGAAGCCATAAGGGCAGGATTTTTATAAGACTTCAGGACTTCCTGCTGGTCTCCTGGACACCTCTCACATTTTAAAAGAGGCAGAAGGGATCCTGGAACTGTCAGGAGTTTTCAACAAATGTATTTTTAATGTAAAGGTAAAAACATTTACTTAGGATTGACAAAGTAGGTGCAAGATCTTTTGTTCAAAGAAATGTCATCAGTCTGAGGCATCACTAACATTACTTTACAGGTGTAACTTTTTAATCCTCACAAATCAAGTTTTAACCTGTTTGAATCCAAGGTCCACAGTACTTCTTTAGCAAAGGTTGCCAGACTAAAAATTGCAGTAACTTGTGGTTCTCTGAAAGAGGAAGCGTAGCCTTGTGTGACTCCAGGGAGTCTGTGGTGGGAGAAATCTGGCCTCAAGCTGTTGGGATACAGCAAATGACAGTGGGGCCTTTGGCAGAAGGGTTAGAGACCTTCTGCACTGAGCAGAACAGGCAGGATGCAGTAATGAAAAAAACTTTCACATAGTGAAGATAAAACAGAAGTTACCAGAACAGATGTGGTTCCCAAAGAATATATTCCATCTAATGGAGAAAATACACACTGTAGCACAAGTTTGTATACACATACATGAGCATATGTTGAATCGATTAAACATAGTTCAGTTAGTTTATTCTAGTTTTGCTTTGTTACATGTGCAAATGGAAAAAATATGGCATCTAATAATAAATTACGAGGCAACTGAAAGTGACCAGACATCAAAGGTTTTTTGAAGGCTGATAAAATATTTCCCTCTCCAAGAGAGCAGCTGATCCTTCAGTAAATGACCAGACTCCTTGATTTGAATTCCAGATCCAGTTATGGGACCACAGTAACCAGTTTTCATTTGGTACAATGTACCTAAGGAATAACAGCCACAGATCCAGTCTTGACAGGAGAGGGACATAAGGCAGAAGTTTTGAAACCTGTGGCCTGTTTTGCTCTCACTTACTCTAAATGTATAATTACCACAATTCACTGAGCTGCTTGTGGTTTTGAAATTAAGCAAGTAAAGGTGAAGTCATGAGAATGATGTTTTCATATAACTCAATTAAATATACAATTTATATAAGTGAAGAAAAGAAGGATTCTGCTGAAATATGCTACTACAATATTTCATTCGTATCCTGTTTCATGCCTCGAATACTTTTTATTTGACAAGTTTTGTCCTTGCTTTTTTAAAATCACCAGTACAAAAATCCTATAAAGGAGTTTCTTTCTTCCCTCTCTTCCCCTCAGTATCACAATTGCCAGAAAAAGTTGTTATACCTTCAGAATGAACAACTTATTGTCCACAATCTGGTGGAGTTACTGAGGCACTTTGAGGAAAAAATAGAAAGGAATGGATACTCATGCAGTGATTGTTAGAGAGGGACAGCTGAGAAAAACCTTAATGAAGCTTCAGGGCATGACTCTTAGGTCAAAGACTAGAGTAAGACTCATGTGTCCGCCTTCAAAAGAGAAGACAAAAAACAGTAGCTCCTGAAAGATGGATCTTACTGATCTGCAAAAGTTAAACAATCCTACAGACCTGTACAGCCATGCCGAAAACTCTGCAGTCTCCCTAGCTCAGCAAAGTCCCAATACAGTTTTATTTCTGCCAAAAACTAGTATTGACACAATGCAGCTGCATTTCCTGGTAGTTCACAGTTTAGCGGGCAATTCCTGCTATGAAGCACAACATATCCAAGCAGCACATTGCTGTTAAAGCTAAAAAAATTTCGTTGTATAGAAGTAGTTTATGGTCTTTATCCAGGTGGCCGTTTTGGATGTAATATACTCTGAATACATAATGAGGCATAAAGCACACTAATGTTACTAAGATGAAGAAGAAACTCAGTGCCTGAGCCCTGAATTCCACATGGGAGTTGATGTCAGGCCAGTATTTCGCAGCCAGTCTACAGATCACAGACAACTCGATAACGGTGAGCACAGCACAAATGGCCACCAGAGTCCCAACCAAGCAGTAGTTTACTATCACCATGGTCACCTCTCGTATTTCCTTCTGGAACTGAAAACATTTGGAGCTGTGGTGTATCTCAGCGGTGTCATAGTACAAGAGGAAAACAGGTGTGACGACCAGCACTCCCACCAGCCAGATGGTAGCCACCCAGGTTGCAGTGTAGCACTTGTTCAACTCGAGCCGGAAGAGGTGAATTATGATGATAGCCATGTAAAATGCAAAGGTCGTGTACATGTGGAGGGAGATGATGGCTCTTGCTAGCTTGCAGGGAAACATCCCAACTTTCCATTCCCATAAAATGTAATAGCTAAGGCAGAAGGGGATGCTGAGGAGCATAAAGGTGTGCAGCACCAGGAGGTTGATGATGATAATAGTCATCACAGATTGTGATCTCCTTTGAAACAACTGATGGGACATCATGATGACCCCGAGGGTGCCACCAGCCAAGTCGATGATGTACAGGACTATGAGAACTGTGCGGAGTCTCTCTGAGGTGTCCGGCAGCATCTCACTGGAGGAATGGTTCTGCTGAGTTACGCTGCTGTTAGGCATCCTCCTAAGCTCCTCTTTCAAAGGTTACTGAAAGTTAAAGATGAGGATTCTTAAAATAGACATGCTTTCTTTGTGGCTTCCTCTATTGTTAACTATGAAATGTCCCAGATTCATAACGGGACATTTTACCAAATTGTGTTCAAAATGTTATCTCATGAAGTGTACAACCTTGTAACTCTCATCATACTGTATATGATAGCAATAACCCATGCCTCTCAGTCTTAAAGCCACATTTTGTATAATTATGAATGAGTATTTAATTTATCATTCTAGGATTTTTTTCAATTATTTGTCTCTAGATTCAGCCATTTGAAATAGCCAAGAGAGTGTCTGTTTGTAAATTATACAAGTTTAATCTGCACTCATGTTATAAAGCTAAAATTGAAGGTGAAAAAGCACTGAAATGTGAAGAGCTTCTACCTATAATTTGTGGATACTTTATGGAGACACCTCTCTTTTTAGAATCTCGCTGAATGGGTGCTGGATACCCCTAAGGTAGCCACAGTTTCAGCTTCTAGATGCATAAAGCACATTAAAAATAAAGATCTGCCGATCAAAATTCAATTTCTTCTTGCTTCAGCTCCAAGTCTTTTTGCTACAGAATTTCACCTGAGCTAATCTACTATGAAAAGTGAAGAAAAGCTAAAAATTTATTTAGGAACAATCTTCTGAAAAATATAATCCTATTGGCACTTCTTGAGCATAGCCATATAGCTGCATTCTTACTTAGACTTATGGCAAAACGTGGACGGTTCAGTTGTTTGGTCTTGCATACAGATTTCTGTACAAGTATACAGTGACAGCACGCAGGGCATATGCATACTTTGTCGGGGAAACCTGCCTGTACCTTACAAAGGGTTTCAAAAGAACAAAGTAAGAACTGAAAACTGGTCTCTTAAAAAACCAATCTTCACTGTCTCTGATTCCTTTGAAGTTTGAAATCAGTAAACCCGTTTTAATTGGCAATTCTTAATTTTGTTGCACTGATCTGTAAAATGATAGACTGCAACTGGAAAACAATTTCAGAGAAATTTCTTATTTATGAAACATCAGGCAAAACATCTTTAGAAGGCCATTGGAGTGTTGTGTTCAAGACTGATATAAACCTTTCTGTTCACTCCTTTTTAAAATGGATTATCTTAACCATTTAAATGGTTAAAATTGCATATCCATCTAACATTCCTGAGTTAGGCATGAGAAATTTGCTTTCCCAGAAACTTTGCTACAAGATAAGTTTTACAAGCTTTAAGAAGATTACTTTCTGCTCTTGGCATAAATTCATTTTCCAATGTATAATGTTATTATTTCAATCTGGCTTTAAGAAGGTACAATCTTTTTGTTGTTATAAACAGCGTATTTACAGGCTGGATGCTAATATTTTATATTACTCAGAAATATATGATATTTTTTCACTATTTATAGAAATAAAATACTTACATTTTACCTTGTAATCTCTTATTATTGTGACTTCTCACTTCTTCTTTGCCATTTCATGCATCCATAGCATATGCGATACACAACCAGTGTGAAAAAAGAGCCTTTGGTGTTGCTGTTTGACCAGGAATGGCTGAGGGTTTTCTCAGCCCACATACAGGAAGGCACAAGCCTTTTTTTCTTGCTTCACAGTGATAGTAATCGCATACATTCAACTTCTAATACTATTTGTTCATGTAGAGAGAACTTGCAAGTAAGAAGTGCCAGTGATCAAGCAAAGAAATATGCAGCTGAGCAGAGGATTTTTCATTATAAATGCACTTTTCTCCTGAACTTGTTTTATGTTTAATAATTAAGCTAGATGTGACAGAATAACAAAGTGTTTAGCAGAGTTAACAAAAGATTTCACTCTAACATCTTCAAAAATTCAGACTTCACTCACTGTTTAAATATTATAAGTAAAATTAACTTCAGACATATATGAAAAACAACTTAAGAGTTCCTGTAAAGGCCAGTGGAACTTGAAGATTATGCCTGAAATGCAGGCATGAATGCTGACCCCAAACCATGTATCGTTAGTAAAAGGTAGCTCACTGAAAGGAGAAAAGCATTGAGTCAGGGCTCTTCTAGAGACATTAAAAAGCAGTTTCTTGACTAGAAATTAAACAGAAAACTATTAGCCCAGTTTATTTTTCAATTCTGGTTCTAGACAACAGAGTTATCAGTACTCGGACATGAAAGGACAACACACACTGTTTTGTGAGCAGTAACATAAATCCAATATTCCAGCAGGACTGCATTTGCATTGCTCCTGCCATCATGCAGTTATCCTCATCTGGGGATGTGAGGATGATTCCCTGCAAGAGGTTTCTCTCCTATTATTAACTACAGTCATTAGAAAGAACAAGATGTGAGAGCAAACTCTTAGAAGTAAATAAATGCAGAGACTCAAAAATACAAAGGTGCTAAAAGTGAGGGAGAGAAACAGAAAGGGTTGTAAGTGTGAGTAAGAATGTGGAGACAGCAGTCTGTCTGAAGGCTTTGAGGGAGCAGTTACCATCTCATCTAGATCAGGATTCAGAACAGGAGATCTGCCCGTTTTGGAGACTGCGTATACTCATGGGCTTGGGGTAAGAGAAATATGCAATTGCTCCAGCAGACAGAGCACTGAAAGATACCAACTACATGAATAATAGTACTCACCAGGTGTGGTTCCAGCATCATTTAATCCCACAGGACAGGCTGCTGTCTGACTTGGAAGCAATGGTGTTTGGGTGGCAAAATGATCAGCTGGTTCTGCAGAAATTCACAGGAAGGCAAGGAACTGCAGACTGGGTGTCAGACACCGATGGTTTCAATGGGTTAGAGGGTCATGAAACTAAATCCATAGCATCTGGGTAAAGCAGTGAAATGCCTGCAGCCTTGCGCTCTGTCCACAGGACATGAAGTAATCTAGAAAGCTTGAAGCACCAACTAATAATGCAGAAGAGACATGAAGAAACTGTGTTCCTGAAATGGCTGCTATGTGACAGCCAGCACTCCAGAGAGAGACGAATCAGGCTATGAGATTGAGATCTTTGCACACTCAATTATCTTGTTGAGTCCAGTCTGAGCTTTTTGGATGTATAATGATGCCAAAAACCCTGCAAAGGTGTCACATAGATAATTCTCTTCTCACCTTGGGGAGAGAGCCGTTGACTGTCACCAAAACTGCTGGGGATCAGAAGCTGAACTTCTCAATTGATATTTCATACCTCTGAGTCACTTTGTCCTTGAAATGTTCCTCGAAGGTTGTATGTTGAAGCTGTTCAGTATGTTAACCTTTCATTTTCATGTTCAGCTCTGCAACCTAGGTCTTAAGTTGGAGGTTAGTTTCTCATATGAGAGCAAAAGGAAATTGAGTCACATCAGCCTGTTCCAATGAACTTTCAGATCTTACTTTTGCTTCATACTTCATCAGCAGTGACCAGGTTGAAAGAGTGCACATATACACATCAGAGATCTAGGTCAAGACTAGCATCACAGACAGATTTTAAGGAAGAAAAATACTGAGCATGTATGGTTCAGCATTGGGAGAAACAGAAGACAGAGAAGAAAGGTCAAGGTTTAAATTATTAAGAAGAGAAAAGGAAACAGAAGGAGAAGCAATAGTTGAGAGAAGAGGAACAAGGCCTCTTGGATGTTCAGAGATGGGATGAATCTCTGTGAAAGTGTCACTGACTGTGCCTATGCATGGGTGCAGCGGAGTTCCTTTAAGTAGGGGCTAGATCTGCAATAGAACTCTAAGTTCTCGATTTAGTTTTCTGCACAATTTCCTCTGGTTTCTGTGTCACTTTGTAAGAAATATGTTGTATTTAGTGGTCACCATAATAGCAACCAAGGTTTCACATATGAGCCCAAAAGCTTCTTTTTGTCTAGGAACAACCCTAAAATTCTGCTGCTTTGTGTTACTGGAAAGGTTTTCAGTTTTAGCTGCTTCCAACCTACAGTCATAATTGCTGATAATTTCAGTAATTTATTGATATTAAACCCTCTGTTGCTAGCTACTTCTAAGATGGCCTTACTTATGGCCTGCATATAGTCCAGAGTCATAAACAAAAACAAGATAGGGAATACCTGTGCTATGGTTTAACATACTGCTTTTTCTGTGATTGCAGTTGCAATCACGGCTCTTGCTGTCTCACTCCCACTGTGTTAGACATGAGTCACAGGTACTGGAAAGTGAGCAAATCATACTCAGTGGTTAGTGAACATGCAGGATAATTCCCTTAACTTGTCAATCCCACCTACCCATGCAGCGTGAAGAATTTAATAACTTCAGCCAGTAAATGGTCAACAAGGCTAGCAAGACATTTGAAATTCTTGGACTAATATTCTGCTTATTTGGTTGCAGATGTGCTGAGAGGTTTCTCAGTCTTTGTTTGTCAGGGTGGAAGAGGCTTCTCTGTTTATTAGAAATAATAATGTATAGTTGCCTCAGTCATCCCTATTTAATATGTCTCAAAAGTAGACATTATGCTTTATATAAGTCAAAGTAATATATCAAAATAGAAGAAATATATCAAAGTAGAAGTAATATATCATGGATTTCTGCAGAGGAATTTGGCAGAGTATATCACAAGCAGGCTATGACTTGCCTTTTGAAACAAAACTGTTATTTCTTGGGTTTGGTGCTAGGAGATAAGATTTAGTAGTATAAGTTCAGAAACTTGTCATTATTCTCCTGTGCTGGTACATACCAGTTTAGTAGTAAGTTAGAAGATTTATGATATAGTTATGTCCTACTATTTGGTCTAGTTGCCCTCCAACATCTGTAGAGGCAATCAAAGTTGTTACTGCTTTTGGTTATTCCAGAAAATTTATAATGCTGTCTTTAAAGTGCTGTTATACTCGGGAACAGCGACAGAGAACTACATGTGAGCCAAGGATCTGGCACTGACAGAAAAACATTTGCCTGGTCCCAAATGCTTTCCTTTCTGCTTGAACATGCTGCCACCCGTCTCTTAATTCCCTTTGTTTTCAGTCCCACAGCCTTTCTCAGGAGTCTGTGTTTCTAGGGACAGCCCCACACAATGCTACTTTCCACCATTTCTCATGTTCTTCTGCTTGATAAATACCATCACAACCACAGAGCCCAAATTATACTTTCCTGATACTAACATGCAAGATTAACAAGCCTCTGCAGGATTTAGATCCCTGCAACTAATGTTTGGTTGACATAGAGTCAGGCAAGGCTTGATGCTTATTAAACTAAAAAGCAATTAGAAATAAAACACATAAACCAATTAATTTATGCAGAAAAACAGAGATCCTAATTGCACTGATAGTAGTTTTCAGCGAGCAACAGAAAGCATGGAGGATGCCCAAAACACAGAGGTGGTGCTTTTGAGGTGGAGTGGAGAGGTCGGTTTTGGGGTTATGTTTTGGGTTTGGGCTGTTTTTCCAAATTCCCATTGATCTCGGACTCCCAGAGATCTTGCAACTGTGTGTTCATGATCAACTCCCACAAAAATGAGCCTTACCTTTACTGAGAAAAGATTCCTATTGGCAGATGCTCATGTTCTGGGTGGAGTTGCAGAGAGAGCACTAGAGGACAGGGACTAGGATTCTGAAAGTAAAAAATGGCAGCATTTGCCAGGAAATTAGTTTATAATTCGATGAGTCCAGTGTCTAGAGGCCTGTCACCTAGTTTCGTCAAAACACACATCCCAAAAAGCACACCTACTAGAAAAATAATGACAAAAGAGGATTTCAAACTATTGAGCACTTGAAGTATCATATATCAGCTCTCTAGACCTCAATATGAGCAAAACAGAAACAAATGAGTGAACACTTATCCTTACTGGGAGTGGGGTTGGGAATCAATATCAATAGTGTGAATTCTGAGATATGAGAGGAATTAGATATCACTGTGAAACAGAAGACTTAGAGCATCTCCAATATATAATAACAGTATTTCATGCTGTTTTCAGTGGTGGAAGCTGGACCAGATGTGAAACTAGAAAATATTTTAGTTCCTGTCACTAAATAGAGGTTTGAATATCAAATGTATGCTGCAGGCTACCAGCCTTTTCTGATTTAATTTCCTGTGGGATTTCCAAAGAACCCATGGAGAAGGAAGATTGAGTTTGAATTTTGAATATTTCAGCTAGTGGATGCCACCACAGAAGCTGCTTCCTTCAAGTTCCTGGAAGAAAAGAAAGGGCTAAGATCTGGAAAACCTGCAATGGGGCAAATCCACAAGCAGAGGAAACTCCAAAGCTGAGGCCATTTGTGCAGTGAATTAAGTCCTGTATTTACAAAAACTGACCCTCTTACCCTCAGAATGCCTTGTTCATACCATGGCCACCATCTGAAGAAGAAAATACAACAGAGAAAAAAGCAGTTCTGCAATACTCAATGATAGAAGTGCCTTAAAAAGCACAGCGCTGTGCAAACAAGAATAATCTGAAAGGATTTTAAAAAAGATGCTCATCATGTATTTAAAGTATACCTCCTTCCTGCCTTGCCTTGGAAAAGGTTCTGATGACTTCTTCAGAGATGCCAGTAGCAATCAGGAATGAACCTATGTGCCGGCCAGTCTGTTGCCCTTGGTAAGACCAGCAGTTCCAGCAGACACATATGTTTCTCAGGGCAGAGTTTTAGTTTAGAAAACAAAATTGGATTTTGATACAAACTCAAGAGCATGTCCCAAAGCAACTGAGAAAGGCCTTTTGCTTACTATATTGGATAATAACTTTCATGTTATATATATTGTACGTACTACTAAATAATTCAGCCTCATTCAGCATTTGGCAGATGAAATAACAATGTCATTTCTGTTGCCTTGTTGCTAATTGGGATATATCTGTGCTTCCATTATACATGCTGTTTGCAGGAATTAAATAAAATGAATGACATGTCATATGTCTTTTTGTACCCCATACTCTCAACACATGGGGAAGAGGATATGTACAACCAATCAAAATGCTCTCATACTAAAATTATCACCATTCTAAGTACCATCAAACTGTCTACATCAATTCATTCAATAACTTTGACTGTTTCTTTGTTTTCTCAGTTCAAGGATTTGAGCAATTACTGTAATTGTAAGAACATTTCTACCCTAAAGCATAGATGGGCCATGCGGCTAATTAACATACTTTAAGCTAACTCCGTGAAAATGAACTATGTGATACATTCCAAATTAATTGTTTAGCAGAGTCCTGTTGGACTTATCTTTCTATTGTAACAAAAATAGATTGCAGAACAAGAGAATGGGATGGAGAGGAAGGTTTAAAATGAAGTGATTATCTTAATTGCTTTTCTTTCAAACACCAGCAGTTCTTAGAAGTGAAGGATGGGAGAAGCCTTTATTAATGCAGAAGACATAGGGAGGAAATAATTTTGGTATGTGGAATATGAGGTTACTTTATAAAATCTTGTACTCAGCTACCAATCATTTTTGAATGATTGAAACTCAAATGAATACAAAATGTCGTAAGTGTGAAACTTGAACATTTTAATGCACCGGTTGCCAACTGAAGAGAAGAATGGAGCAAGAGAGTCAAGAGCAATGACCAAATCCCTCCATCCCTAATATTGTCCCACTCTAGACAACCAGTCTTGTCTTCAGAGAGATAGGAGAGGGCTATCTTTAAAAGTAGAAGGGGGTCTTCAGCAGTTACCTCTCTTAGGGGTTGGAGAGAGCTCTTCTCCTGGTGTTTTGTCTCCTCTTTCCACGGGAGCATGCAGGGGTTACTGAGTGGCCAGTGTTCCTGTCTCTGCTTCTGGCTTGAAAGTCTCTGAGCAGATGTGGTGGAACAGAGACTAAGACCCTGTTGCTCTTCATCCAAAAATTCAGTAGGTGAATGTCCCCAGATCCAGGAAGAGCTTTAAATCCATGCAATCCAGCATAAATATAACACTTGCTAGTGACGTACACCTTTCCCAAAGGGCAGAGGGGAATACAGAGGCCTGTGGATGAAGAAGACAGACAGCTGGAAGCAGTGCAGCTATTGAGCCCAGTAGGAGGAATCAAATCCTCAAGATGTTTAGAAATTGAGGGGAATGCTAAGCTCCAGGGACAAGACCTGGCAAAGGGAAGTAGAAAAGTTCTTAGAATTAGCTAAGACAGCTGAGAAACACTCGACAATTTTAAAAAGGAAAAGGTAAATCAAAACAAAGTTGAATAGCAGGTCTAGGAAGAACAAGGTTGCTGTTGCTCAGTGAAGCAAGTGAAAGAAAGGAGAACTTTGCCTCTTTCATGCCCTGGTACAGCAGGAGGCAGGATTTGACAGTGCCTACGCTGAAAGGCTGCAAGTCTGAAAAAGCATCTGTGGTAGCACTCATGTGGAGGTTCAACCATAGGGTGAGTATACATTCTGGAAAGAATTAAAAGGAGAAGCTGATGTTTCTTTAATCATAGCTGGTAGGCTATGAATGTCCTTGCAAACCTGCCTGACTAATCTCCTATTGCTCACTGACAGGGTTGTCAGCTGGCTGTTCATGCAAACCTTCAGGACCTCAGAGGGTACAAACCTATAATGCAGTCATCTGGACTGTGAAATAATTGAAAGGGCTTGAAGTCCTTGCTCAGCTCCCATTTAAAATACCTGTGAGAAAAAAACTGATTGCGCTTCACAGAAGATCATAGGACTAGCTCAAGCCAACTCAGGTTTTAAAAATCACAGTGCTTTTAGATACATTTCCTGTATACTTTTGAGATAAACAGAAGCCAAAAAACCAGCAGAGACATTTCTCTGCATTACCAGCTATTTTTTTTCTCACTTGGAGGCCCATTCCCTGTCCATATAAAAGCCTTCTGGGTGGTACTGGCCTTAGCATCCTACAGCTGCCTTCCAAGGACGAAGGGGAAGGTGGCTGCTTCCCCAGGGCTATCACTGACCCACGCTACAGATTTCCTGCTCAGGTTTTTGCTTGCAGAATACCTGAAGCTGCACAGGCTTGCATGAGGAGATTTTCCATGATCCAAGTACCACACTCATTTACCTAGTCCAACCCCATGCAACATCCCTTCAGCAGCTATTTACTCACTACAAGAAATCAGCTCAGGGGAAAGATTCTCTTTCCAAGAGGTCATACATTTCCTCTAAGTAAATCCTGACCTCTTTAAAGATTTACTTTATTTGAATCTGAGAGAAAGAAAGAGCTGCCTTAAATATGGCTAATAATTTGATCTAAAGTGCAGATGAAAATGAGGGAAGGATTTTACCTACACGTTTCCAAGGAACATAGATTTATGTTTCCGTTGTAAATTTTCAATGTACGAAATAGCAGAAACAATTGTAGTAGAAATAAGCATCTTAAAAACCATTACATTTTTCTGTAAAGCTGAAGGCCTAATTATTCTAAAAGTTCAAAGTTATGTACCTTTGCATCAGAAGATGTAAACTCCCAAAAATAAATCCAGGGATTACATCCTCAGTTCAGAGGAGGACAGTGAAAGAGGCAATTAATTATCTTCCTTTTTCTTTTTTCACTAAGCATGGTTTTAGGCTGTCAGACTGTTGTTAGCCACCAACAACCCATTGTTACCTATGAGAAACTAAAAATTATATTGACTTAAAAGTTGCTTGGTAGATCCTCCTGATACTTGAAAATCCTCCTGATTAAAAAAATGAATAAATAACATAGGTTTTTCCTGTTCAATCCTTGGGGATTTTTTACTTTGCATGTTCAAATGTAACAATTTGAAAAAAATAAGATTGTATCAAAACCCGATTTTATTTTCTAAACTAAAGCTCTTTGGTGCAATCCAAACCATCAATTTAAGGAATTTTACAATCTTTTAACTCCTTCTTTAAAAATGTGGCTTAAAATCTGAAGTGTGGTGGGTTGACCCTGTCAAGCAACTAAGCCCGTACCCAATCACTCGCTCAGTTCCCTCAGAGGGATAGGGGAGAGAATCAGAAGGACAAAAGAGAGAAGAAAACTCCTGGGTCAAGATAAAGACAGTTTAGTAAGTGAAGGGAGAAAAGAAAAAGAAGAAACAAAAAATTAAGTATGCAAAAGCAAGCATCACTCACCACCAGCAGATCGATGCCCAATCAGTCTCTGAGCAACAGCTACTTTGGAAAAACTGCCTCGTTAGT
>NW_010161598.1:0-27353 GCF_000695765.1 Mesitornis unicolor | reverse complement strand
ATGCCAAACTTGACATTGAAAGACCACTGAAGGGCAGCTGGGAGGAATAAATAGCAACCAGCAAAGCTCCTCACTGTTGGATCTGATACCCTTCAACATCCTCACCATGAGCTGCACAACAGGACAGATCTTTGTGTATAACAGCAAATGGGAGGGAGCAGTAATATGCTTGAGGGCAGGGCTCCCATTCAGAGGGACCTCAATGGACTGGGGAAATAGGTCAGCAGAAATCTTACAAGGATATTAATAATGATTTCAGAGTGATCCAGCTGTGGGCCAGGAGCCCAGAGAAGGTGTTTGAATTCTCCATCCTTAAAGATTTTCAAAACACATCTGGACACAGTCCTGGGCAGATTCATTTAACTCCGAATTTAGACATGCTTTGAGCAGGGAATAGGACTAGATGAGCTCAAGAGATCTCTTACAATCTATTTTTTTCCCTATGATTCAGTGATTTTAACTCATCTTAGTACCACACAGGTGAACTTTTACTTCATGTTCACAGCTTTGTGAAGGTTCAAGTTACTAAATCTGGTTACTAAATACAGTAATTAACTTGCAGCAATTACTAATGGAGAACATTTAGTAACATAAGTCTAAATTACCGTTTGTTCCTACATACATTCTGACCTCCAGAACAAGATTTTGTCCTTGCTATTATTTTATCAGCTCAGGGTTTTTCTGTTACAGCAAAAATACCCCTTGACAATAAAATACGTGAAACCACTTTGGTCCAACATAATTATTATTTTTTTTATTTTCACTTCACCAGTAACTGCAGTGGTTTCACACTCCTACACACGTTTGTAAAAGGTGTTGTTATGGTGATGTATTTCACATGCTGTATTTTCCCATATGCCTCTATTACCACTTTCTTTTTGTGTCCCTTGTGTAGTTAAATATGCTCATGAGTGACCAGTTTGCGGTATTAAACAAAGAAACAGCTGAGATTTTTCTTGCAGACTCATTTTTGTCTCACAGTTTAGGTTTACTTACTTGTTTATGAACTGTTTACTGTCTAACTTTGCTTGTCATGTTTTTCGTCTGTTCTTGTAATTTTGCTGCTTCCTATACTTCACTCATGGGGGTGAAAAGTTTGCTGCTGTGTTCGCCAGCTGTGTTCATCCTCCACACCCCACTGCTGCATTATTATAATAATAATATTATAATAACAGTCCCTCCCACAGCACCCAAGAAGGCTCAGCCCTTCAAATTGCTTTATCAGCTGAATGTTAATAGTGCTCGGTGAAAGAGGTATGAGCTTGGGTTTGCAGTCTGCTGTTAGAGGTGGACAGAAAGAGAACTCCACTTTCACATGTGATTATTTTTCATTATTTCATTTGTGACCAAGTTTCCAGGTTGATTATTGTTGAGACAAAATAAAATGCATGAAAGTGTGCAATATCTACTCAGCAGCCCTGAAAATATCCTGTTCTTGGATATCAGAGCAGTACTAGAGTAAATTACTTCTTTATTTGTTACAAGATTGCATACAGAGGAGATAACAGCAGAACTAACGAGACTGTGCATATACATGGGTTATATTGGTAATGAGAAGCAGCTATGCTAATTAACTCTGCTCCCTAATGAAATTAAATTCATGCAGTAAAAGACATTTATAATAAAATCAATACAAAACCAAAGTATATCAGTTTCTAATTCCTTCACTATGGAAGAGTGACATAAACTGTATCCTGATTATATATTATCATGGAACAGTAATCACTGACAGAAAGAGAGACTCAGTGTTGTTAGGCTGAGGTTGTTCCTGTTTCCACTAAAGAAAATTATAGCTTCCTTCCTTCACCCCTTCCTCTCCTCCAGACATGAAGCTGGTAAATTAGTGAACTATTATTTCTCACTTCTTAAGTTAATTTTGGAATAATAACTCAATACATTAGTTTGCACATCTAAAATCCTTAAAAGCAATGTAAGATCAAACTCTAAGCTCTAGTAGAAGTAATAAAGCAGCATTTTTTCCCACTAAGCTCACAATTATTTTCAGGATTGAGACAATGGTGACAAGGGCTGTTGATGCTTCCATCTTGCCCTGTAACATTTCAGTCAACTTGCCTGTTGGTCCATCTTGGGGACAGTCACATCATGTCCATAGTTGCCAGCTGGATGTTGACTTGGCCATGCCTTCTCATCTCAGATGTTAACCCATGTTGTTATACGTGCCCAGCCTGGTCTGTCCATGCTCCTTCATCCTGCTGGTGAAAACAGAGGTCAACTTTGGAGTCTGGGGTAGCTAGTGGTTGTCCACTGGCCATGGAGTCTGGTGGCAAAAGGCCATGTTTCTGTATGGTCTCTGTGGGTGGAGGCTTCTGAGGTTGTGGGTGAATTTCATCTGATGGACATCGAAGTGCAGGCTCTGTTTCAGCTCAGCTCTAGTGGCAGCACCGCTGGGGTCCTCTGGAGCTTCACGGGCTGTGGGGACGTGTGGTGAGCACAGAGACCAGGTCTTCCTCAGTCATGAGGCAGTTGATGGTAATGGAAGAGAGGCTGAGGCGAGCCCACACCTGGGATCTCTTCCAAACAGACAGCATACTTCTTAGCAAACTGCACAAAGCATATTCCCATAGGCCAGTCCCATGAATTATTGTCTGCCATCCACTCCGTGAGCATCTTCTATATATTACTGTTTGGATGCTCTGCTAGTTCTTGGCTTTGAGATTTCCCTGGTTTTCCATGCACCAAGCTGAGCTGAGGCCACAGATATTCCAGTTTTTGCATGACTTGAGTAATGAATTCAGTTCCATCATGACCTTGCAATACAACAGGGGCTCCAAAAGTGAGAAGGATGTCAAGGAGCTGTAGAGCCACCTCAGCTGCTTTTATTTTTTCATGTAAGTGGACAGTGAACATAAAATTTGGTGATGCAGTCCTGGTACACCATTATCCACTTCAAGCAGCCTAGACATATGGACTGACTATTGATGAAGTCAGTTTTCCGCTGTGCTCAGTGCTCCTTGTTCAGAAGAGACTGGTCAGCAGACTGTTCCAAGTGCTGCCCTCTTTTTCCTTGGCATACTACATGGAAGGATTTGAGGTGCTCAAAAGCATCTCTGGTGATGTTTGCATACTTAGATGACAAGTGGTTCATGCTATGGTTGCAGCCACCATGGCCAGCAGCCATATATGCTTTTTTTGATAATATCACAGATATCCTCAACACTCACATAGTATGTGGGAGATTCCTCTTTTGTCTGTCTCCTCTTAATCAGCTTCTCAGTGTCTCCACATCGGGGAAGTTCATATCTGAAAAGAGGGTAACAGCAAGAAGATTATTAGCAATAATGCTGCATATCTGAGTGGGAAAAGCAGCCATGTATATACTCAGAGTTAAAAAAACAGAAACAGAAGGAGTAGGTTCTACATACTTACTTTATAAGCAGACAGTACTCATGTCTTGACTTTGACTTGGAATTCGGGTTTGTATTCTTTATTTCAGCAATAGTTGCACAATACTCTGCCTTTGGGATCATGTACTTGGAGCATTTCTCATACTTTTTGTATCGTTCTTCTCTAAATTTAAGTCCTGAGGCATCTTCAGCAATGATTACTTAGCAAGTAGAGAAATCTGATTCAACTTCTTCCTTTTATGAACAACTACTCTTGCACCAATTTCTGACGTATGCTGCAGTCATATTATGAAACCAGTCATTTTGTAAAATGAGTAAAATCTTCAGCCATTTCTCAAAATTACTTGCAGTTAATTTGCAAAATGACAGAAAATAGTAGGAAGGTATTATGCAAAATATCTAATCTCTAGCTTTTTGAACTTACAATTTTATGAGACCATAGCCAGAATGGCCTGTATTTACCATTTTTTACTTCATTCTATTTCCCAAACTGTTCAAAACCACACAGTATATTGCAGAGAAAACGATCTATTATGTTTTCTAAAACAAAGACTCTTGTGAGGTCAACTCTACTTTGTAAAATTTGCAGGTGTTTTTAATTTTTTGTTCCATTGGAATGATATTCGAAACACCTGACCTTCCCCACTAGAACAATAGTGACCATAGTTCACATTTTGTGAAATGTTAGAAACCATTAGGCATTTCAAGTGATGACCAAGTAAAGAATGCAGTCCAGTAATAAAATGGCCATTATTTTCTGAATTGCCTAAAAGCAGTCATTTTAGGTGGCTGAAACTATATTTTAATGAAAGAACTGCAAATTTCCAATCTTTCTCTTTCTTCTTTTTCAAAATAGCTGCTTTCACAGTATGATCATAATATTTGCAGGTTGTCTTAGGTTTGGGTTTAAACTTTTAAAGGCCAGTCTACTGTAAAGATAGTTTTATTCTTGCAAGCTGAATTTAACTTACAAACTGGTTTTCATTACATGAAACTTCATGATGCTATTTCTAGCGCACAGACACATTTCACGTCTTGTGCAGATTCTAGTTCGGCTGCTCCTTTGGTAGCAGAGGACAGGAACTGCGGTCTGTCTCCATCTATGGAGAGTTTGCACCCATTTGTGTTTCTCTGCATGCAGCCCCCAGACTGCTGAGGTTCTCCTTCCTTCCAAGGGTATGATTCAAGTTTGTCCACCACAAGATTTTCCATCAATGCAGGTATCATCTGTGCTGCCCTTTCTTATTTTCTCCTGTGCTTTTGTGGCACTTGACTAGTGCAGTCTCCATGAGGTCTCACATCTGCTGAGGAAAAGCATTGAGAAGACAAAGTCCTATCTGCAATTCTTACATGTCTCTGTTAGAGATCACTGTGCCACCACTAGTATATGCCTCCCTCCTCAGGCATAGGCAGGTTGTTGTGGTTTTCTATGCTGTAGACCTCTAAAACAGTAGAGAGGCTGTGAGATCTTTTCCATGAGTCTCCTTCCCTTAGTGCAGCTCCTGCCAAGCACTAGTCAGGGTCTTGCTTCCCAGGTACAGATGAAGAATTTGAAGATGCTATTAAATTTCTGTGCTAACAGCTGTCTTGCATCTTTTGTTGGTATTGGGTATGTGGTCCTTCCTGACCATGACCCTGCTATGGATGGGATTGCCTGTGGATTTGCTAGCTAAGCCTCCAATTGGTTTTGTGTCAACTTTCCCAGCTATGGGACTTGCACTGACTCCATTAGTAAGACCTCAGAGTCAGGTGAGACCCAGCCATCTGTGGGTGACACACAATTCATTGAGGGCACAGGTACCAGAGCTAAAGAGCAAAACCAGTTGGGCACTCCCAAACTGGAGGTGTTACTGGGACAGAGGGAAGTGTTACGGGTTGAGAGTGAAAACAGCCAGCCAGTTTGTCTGCTGCTTCACCAGAGGAAAGAGGACTATATAATACAGTTATTCTTCAGGGGATGGATACTGTATATTATCCTTATTGGTATTTCTCTTTTCAACAAAACTCTGGCTTATTAAGTAACTGTTTGCAAGTGGGGAAAATTATGTCACTGACAAACAGAAATGTAAAGTTTGCATAGACAGACCCAAATAAAGCATGAGTTGGTGCTGAATAGTATCACCAACTTAAACCATGGAATTATGACCCCCTAATTCTGCTCATTATCATCCCAAGTTAGCATTAACATCATTAGCATAAATTTTTATTTGGAAAAAAGACCCACTATCAAGTAATTTTTGTGATGCTATGGAGCAGGTTATTGCAAATTAAATTAAACAACTTGTGATTTTAACACATACACAAACAAGATTGGTTAAGCTGTATGATCAGCAGGTACTCTTTGTAAACATATATTTTATTTTTTTTAAAGTCTTGCCAAACTCAGATACAAAATGCTTTTCATTTATATACATATTTGCAGGAAGGACTTGCTTAACTTTTTCAGCACACGGTCACTTTTTTTGTTAACAACTTTATTACGACATAAGAGTTATAATATAGTGTTACAAAGGTATTCAGTGCCTACAGAACACATGTAAGGTATTTTCTTCCACCAACAATGTTGCTATAGAAGATAACAAAAATGTTGTGCCATTTTCCATCTTGTGCCCCAAGAAAAAACTGATTTGTCCGTGTAGTTTTAAAACAAAACTGTATCAGAGCAGTTTATTGCTTTCTTAAAGACACATCATTAACTAGTAGTGAATGACACATTCAAGCTGACTCCTTTCATATTATGAAAGTCTCCGTAGTTCCCCAAGTACCGTCGAATCTGGCTGGTAGTCATTTTCCTCTTTACTGAGAACCTTTGGGGGCAAAAGCCTTCTCAAACAGTTTAGGTTTTTTTCAGATGCACACACACTGCAAGGTCTCACATTTCTATCTTAACAGATGCTGTGGTCCAGGCCATTTGTCAAGGGTGGGCCATGTGAGCACTCCCACATCTCACTTGCGTAATGAACTTTAGTGATTTCCAACTTTTGGTGTTTTATAGCATTACTCAGACTGACTTGAAAATACTTTCTCATAATCAGACCTCCTGAGAGATATAGAGGAGCTTGATGTAAGAAGGAAGACAGGGAAGGAAAACTGTAGAAGAAATGGGATCTTATAAAGTAACCATCTTGGTGGACCAAAAGCGACAAGCATAGCAGTGAGATTGCACAGGTACAGGAAGACCAACCAATCATTTGATTTCTGCTTGATGTGCAAGAGATGTTGAAGGTGAAATACAAAGGAATGAAAAGATTCGGAAGAATGAAAAAGGGGACTTCATCAGCATCACGAGGAGTCATTGTCACTGGAAACTGATCAGCTGATAACCTTTAATTTGTCAAATGATTAAAATAATATCCTTCTGACTCTAGGTGAAAAAGTGTGACCTTATGCAGATGCCAAGAAGAAGAAAGATATATTAGCCATTGCTGTCTTGGGTTATAGCAATCAGAGATTTATACATTTTGGGGGATGAGTGTAAAGCAGCTGAGCTATGAAAGCCTGAATGTCTTTCACAGAATTATTTTGCTGAATTTTCCTTTTTTCCTAGCAGAATTCAGAGACAGCAACTGACAGCCTCACTGAGATATAATAAACTTTTTTTGATACAGCAGGTTATTAGCTTTTTCTATCCCTCCAATCCAATCATTAACCTTTTAATTTCTTCTACCAATAGAGAGCACTAAATTTACAAAATTGATTTCAAGCAGAAGATACTGTGATTAATTATAAACTTCAGAACTGCAGAAAATCAAAGTAAGACAAAAAAATAATTGTTGCCTTGGAGACCTAAAATATTTGACTTTTTAAGAGAAGACAACTGCTGTCTGAATCACCTAAATAAAATGATCCTCACTGTTTAATATTTTTTTAAAATTGAACAATTCTGTAAATAAAAATACAGGATTTTGTTTGAACTTACAATGTTCATTTCAGTAACGATGTGTAATTTTTGTTGTTAAAGACATTTTCATAATGTGGGAAAGAGGACAAAACTCTTTTCTGCTGCAGTGATACCATCTCCAAAAGGTGATTTTGAGAAAATAATTTAAGGAATAACTATTTATTGCTGGTTTGTTTTTAAAGAGTTGGGTTAACTGTTCAATTCACTTATAAAGTTACACTTGTCTTTACAGTGAAGGAATAGACCTACTCAGAAGGAATGATAACTTCGCTGATGTTTTATGAGAGCTTGTGGGGAATAAGTAATGTATGCAGAAAATTATATAGATATTTATGTTTCAAAAATCTGTACCTTATTCCACTTTTCTATTTGTGTTTCTACACTCTGCAAATTCTCTTGAGTCTTCTCCTAGTGCCTTTGACTCCACAGACCTTGATGTAAAACCAAACGGAAAAGCCCATGCTCTGTCCTCCCTCTTCTCCAGCTGCAAGTCACTAGGTAGCACCATGAGGAAATCCCAGAGGTGATGTTCCAGTTTAGCAGCTGAGACACTGGAGGTGGTTCATCCCAATATTTCAGGGAGCAGGTGTGCAGAGTCCCACACAAGTGTGTTGCGCTATTTCCAGGGCTCGCCCTGACTTACTGAGGTGGAGGTTTGCCATGCCAGGTCTACACACACTGCAGGAGGCTGGTGCTAGCAGCAAGACAACCTGCTGCGGAGCATGCCCACCTTTTGCTTGAAGAGGCGGCTTCCGCTCAGCACGAACGACAGCAGATCCAGGCAGCTGAGGGCAGTCAGACTCAAAAACACTTCATTGTAGCTTTCTAACTGGTCAAAATCACTCACATGCTGTATGTAGTAGGACCTAAAGAGGTGATAGGGAAGGAAGCAAATTATGATGACACAGATGAAAATCAAGTTTTTCACCTGGGCCCAGAACTCTTGGTGTGACCAGAAGGAGGTGGAAAGTTTTCTTGCCACTTGTACCAGGATGAAAATCTGCAGGCCCAAGAGGACACAAGTAATGCAGGCAATAGCTACAACTATGGCGTAGTTCAGTGCTTTCACACTATCCTGCTGTAGTTCTTTGTGGAATTTAAAGCATGTTGTATCATTGTATAGACCTGAGCGCCCATACTCAAAGTACAAGACTGGCACCACAAAGACCATGACAAAGACCCACACGGCAATGCTTGCTGCAATAGCATGCAGCTTCCTGTAAAACTCCACCTTGTCCTTCCACTGAAAGAAGATGAGCCACCGGATCACCAGAGTGATCACATAGAATAGGAAGGTCAAGTACATGTGGATGTGCACCATGGCACTCACCATTTTGCAAAATGGCATCTTGAATACCCACTTCTTGTTGACATAGTAGTGCAGGCGGAACGGTATCGTGAAGAGGAGGAGGCTGTGCACAACAACCAGGTTAATGATGGCTGTGGTGGTCGCAGACAGAGCGTTCATCTTGACCAGCACAAACGACATCATGATCGACCCAATCCCACCTCCAGCAAAGGCAACTGAGTAGGTGGTAATCAGTATGGCGCTCATGGTGTTGGTGTGAGTGAAGGCAGAGAAAGTGTCATTGCTGCTCCTGTTCTCTTCAATCATGGTCTTGAAATCTTCTTTGTACATGCTCTAGAAATGAAAGAATATATAAAGACTAAGATAAGGTAGGAATCAGAAGGCCCACCTGAAAAGCCAGCAGAGTTTTCCACCTGGACCTTGCTTAAAGGGATAATCCTGGAATCTCACAGCTGGCACAAGCTGTAACCAGTAGTTTTATTCAAGCATCCTTCAGCCTAGAGAAAAAAGGCTGAGAAGGTCGAGCAGAGAAGCTGCTCTAGTCCTTAAGACATTGTTAGCCATACCATTGAAAACAAGCATGAATTAGTAATATGTGGGAAGAAGAGGTCTTTAGATAAATGATGTGATTGTGGTGGTTTTGATCTCTCTGTGTTATTAGTTCTTCTCTCTTCTGAGCATCTGCTTGCTTTTGCAGTGAAGATCAGATACTGCTTGAACTCTACTACTCATTCATCAGTTTATATCAGCCAGATAATAATCATGTATTGATTTATCAAAGCTACAAATTTTGTTTGATACTGATAGCTCAGTTTTGCACACACTACAGTCAACTCCTCCTTCTCCACAGACAGTTTATCTGAGTAAGGGATTAAACACCATGGATATCCAGGCTCCATGGTGATCCTGCTCAGCTCCTGCCAGACCAAGAATCGTAGGCAGTGCTGTCCTGGTGTTCAGGGCCATTTCACATCTAATATGTGGTAACTGGGTGTTACAAAATAGGCTGTTAGAAAACGTTAGGAATCGACATCCTAGGTTAGTGCAAATCAGCCTGTCTGGCCCAAGATGAGGCTAGATGAAAGTTAATAGCAAGTTTAATAAGTATGTTACAAATTTTTTTAAAAATTACTGTTCCAAAGAGAGATTAAATATCATTATCATAATTCTAAATGTAAATTCTGGTAGGATTTTTAAGTTCTGCAAGATTGTGTGGGATGGGAAGAGTTCAGGTAGGGTGTTATCCTGAAGCATGGCTATGAAAGTATCAAGAGGATGTCCACACTACAGTCACAGAAAAGAAGCAGGGAAAACTGAACAGTGCTAGACTCTGTGCTGTCCCAGGTATACTACAATTTAAAACCGAGTCTGGTATCTCATCTGTTTCATCAGCGAATCCCACAACACAAGAGGAGATTTTGTCCCGAGTGAGTAGTTGCAGTTTTTCTTTGAACTTTGCAATGTTGTTAACTTCACAAAGCAGTTCCTCTATCTCTTTGTATGGGTGGTATTTCGGCTTATTTTCATTTTTAGGTAGCACATACTGCCAGAAGTTGGGAGGGGAAAAAAAGTTCTTTAGCAGTTCTCTCTTTTGTGGAAAAGAGGAAATACCTTGTAATAGTTTTATAAACTGATATTGCTAGTAGTGGGGAATAAATTAATGTGATGCATCTCAGATATTTTTTTGTTGTTCCTTAGCAATATTTCTAAGCATTCACTCCTACAGTAATCAAGATCTCTTTATGCATTAAAAAGTCAGTTATTCTCTAGCTATACCAATGCATCTAAGACTCCACATATTTCATTGCAATCAACATAACTGCCATATCCCAAATGGATGTATCAGTTGTTAGCACTTACTGACCTTTTCTGTTTAAAACTGCATTTCAGAGTTACATGGACAGCTAATTTCAGTACATTAGGAGAAGTGCAATGGGTTGCAATGAAAAAGCTTTTTCTCAAAGGTGCTGCTTATTGGTACACTGCAGCTCTTGCATCAGAAACCATGCAAGTTCCTTCCAGTTTTGTTCTCGTTTCTGGGATGTTGCGCTTCAGCCTCACAACGGTGCAAGCCAGAGGGGATTAGCAATAGCTGCTCATCAGTTTCTCCAAATCCTTAAGCTTTAATTTGAAAAGATATCTCTAAAATGTGGCATTATCACACTGTTTTAATTTAAAATTCGTACTTAAAGTTTTAAAAGTGCAACAGCCATAAAGGCAACCTGCTGGAGATGTGGGTTGGTGTAAGCAGTCCCATCAGCAAGGCAGCGCTTGGAGAGCAAGGACCCCTCGCTGTCACCCTTTGAAGCCTGGCACTGAAATGTGAACTGAAGGTAGTAAGAAACAGATAAGCAGAAGCCAGATAACTGATATTTTCCTCAGACATTCCTATTAAGGGGACAGCGAGGGACCTATTTCTATCTGCAGATAAACAACTGAGACACTAAAATGCAGGTTTCTGCAGATTTTTGCAGTCATAGCTATATCTTTTTGTTGTAAGATGCGGCAGGAAATCTCATTTTCCTTAATCATTAAAAAAAAGCTACCAAGATGATCAGCTCCTCAATACTATAGACATTCCACTGAAATATCGTGTCATGAATACAGAGTATAGCATGACACACGGCATGTTTCACAGAGGAAACGCTGCTTTCTGGTGAAATGAGGTTTCCTACTGTACTGACATTTGCATAGCTATAGCCTACTGACCTGAAATACAACTAACAAGTCCTTTGGCCAAACTTCGACAGGAGGCACATGGAATGAGAATGAATGCAGGTCTTACAAGAAACTAATTAATTATATGGCATAAGGCTATATACTGAACCTCACTGGAAACATGAGCTATAGAAGTCTCCAAGAGCTGGATAATATCTCACAGCAAAGGAGGAACAGCAGAGGAGACCACTGACCGTGGTATCAAGCTGTCTAAGAAATGGTCTTCCCCCACACAGCTTAGCCCTCTGCCAATGTCAGCTGGTGTAAGCTCTTGCCAGCTTTACCAGCACTGCTTCAGTACTGAATCTAGCTTGCTTATCAGCTTTTTAAACTATCTTATAATTACCTTGCATTTTACAGAGTGGCCTTATCCTGGTCACAGAGTTACATTTCAGTCTTACCCCTTCTTGCCTCCTCCACACACACCCCCTGGCCCCAAACAATGTCTGAAGCACTCAGGATCTCCTTCAGGACGGTACTTTGCAGCTTTGCCTTACCCAGGTGGCTTCCCTTCATGCACACTAATGTTAGCTCTTGACAACTGTAAGAGCAGAAGGAGCATGGAGAGGACTTACCTCATTGCACATCCAAAAGCAGAGAGTTTCTCCTCAAGGAGGTCTTCTTGTTTCTGTGCCTTCCTACCCCCTCTAGCTACTGCCAGTTCAGTGATATAGCTCAAGTTTTGGAGCAAGGTTTGGTCTTCCTCTGACTTAAGCCTCTCATTGCTTGGCTGAACCTCTGCCGGGCATGTGCTTTGAACAGCCATGACACCTGCTGGTGCCAACGGAACAACTGCCATAATAGCTGTGTTTCAGTTTGACAAAGGAGATAGAGGCCAGATGCTGAGTTCTTTCAGAAATACGATCAGCAAAATTATTCTTGTGCGTTCAAGATTGATCAGTTATCAGGGTGGATAAGGCCATCACATTCATTTCCCCTGACTTTCTGTGCAGCATAGTCCACAGGGCTTCCCTGGACTTCTCTTTTCAGGTCAGAGCGTGTCATTTACAAAAATTATTCAGTCTGTCAAAATTTTCCCTGTAAAATAATGTTTATTCCAACCTTCAGGAACTTTTTTCTTTTTTGTCTTACTGTTAATTATCCTACTGTTAAAAAACAGTAAACAATATTTCTAGACAGAATTTGTACTACCTCAGCTTCCAGGCACAGTATGTGCTCCTGGTTTTGCCTTCAGATTTAGAAACCCTTTGTCAATTTTTAGCTTACCCTATAGATAAGTAGAGAGAAGAGACAGAAAATAACTATTTTCTCTTCATCCCAGTCACACCTGTGGGTTCTCACTGAGCTGCATCCAACAGCACTGTGTTCTTGCTTGGTTCTTAGACAAGTAACTTTGCATTTGGCAGAGCTAAAAATGCATGTTTCTAGTTTGCACCTGATTTAACAATCCAGATTCGCCTGTCACTGGCTTGTTCCCTTCATTGCTTACTATTTTTCCAACCAGGTTAATCCGTCACCATTATGTTACATCAACATTATATCAACTTATTGAAAAAAAAACCAAAATATAATTTGTCAAAAACAATGACATTCTTACAGTCTCTGCCAAACAGTGAGCTCTACTCCCTGAATAACAAATGTTTGCAAAATTTATCCCCCTGTATAAGTCTGCTGAGGAACTGGCAGGCTTCACACAGATTTTCATGTGTTCTGACAGTTGGGTTCTGCAGAAGAAGTGTTTGCAGCCTGCATGCACCCAGCTGAGAAGTTTCCTTTGAATTTGGAGGTGAAAAAGTACAATTCAAATGGAATATTTCTATTTTTGACAGATTTAATAAAATGGAAAAATGAATGATTGTCAGAACTGACATTTCTGCACTGAACTAGACTAGTGTGGAGGCAGTGCAAAATACAAATTTTATTTAATAGAAGTCTGTTTAAAATGTGCATTTGTTTCACAAACATCCTTATTTAGTCTCAGAGATGCTTTCTGTTGAGAGCTTTGTAATTGCTTTTCGATTTGCTCTAATTCCATGCTGTGTTATGGTAATGTAGCCTATGCCACTAGAATAATTGCAGAATTCTCTTCGAAATAAGCACACACACCTGAAGTTTCAAGTATAAACATCTGCTTAAAAGAAAACATCTCAAATTAAAAGATATGAAACATCAAGTGTGTGTTTACATTTAGATATTGATTTTTTTTTCAAACAAATATTAGTGATTCCTCTAACTCATTTGCTAACTCATTGACTCATGTCTTGCAGGCTATGTCATCATTAGACTGATACTTCTTAGTTTAAATCCAGACTAGTGAAGAACAAATGGGATGAAAAAAACATGTTGAGTTAGCCCACTCTTGTTTGAGATTTTTGCTGTTTTCGCACAAAACCAGAAACCATGGAATCTTTCTGAAAATAATTATCTACTGTCCTACCTGTATCTTATCAAAGAGAACAAACTGGTCTTTACAGAGATCGGATGATATCACACATACAGACAAAGATGGATTAAAACAAAATGAACTGCCTCGCAATTTTAGGAGGCAGAGTAGACCTGCAGGACAGCAATATGAAAAAGGATGAAGCAATGTTCTCCTATACTAGGAAATTACGAACAACAACAACAAAAATAGTTGTACAGAAAAGCTTTCAAATGTGTTCAGAATAAAACAACTGGATGCTTTTTTTTTTACCTAAAGTTACAAACATTGTTTTAAAACCATTCCAAACCAAGGCTTTTGTTAGTTCTGTGTATACTTAGATTGGAGTTCATCTACCTGCACTCTTCAAGTGCTGTTCACTTCGCTCTTCATTTTCTGGAAGCTCTACAAACAAAAAGCAAAACACCTGATAATTTAAAGAGTCACTGCCTTACTTCCTTCTCTGAGCCTATGACAAAAAAACAACCATGAGCCTCAGCTATGTGAGGGCAGGGCTGCCTGTAAGCACACAACCTAAGGAAGACTTTTAGTTCCATCACAGGTTCCCCTAATTTGCAGCTATTTCTTAGCCATAGGAGGTCTTCAAAGACTCCCATGTCTCAACAGTTACATTCTTCTATTGCCCAAAATGATCAAGTCTACACACAGATGTAAGCCCCACAGAACACAGAAATGCTCACTTGTTTGGAAATGTTATTCCCCAGAGTGGAGGGGAACATTTGAAGGAGTGCTTTGAGGAAACATGGTAGGACAGAAGCGAAATATGATCTATACTGTAACTGACTAAGTGTGGGTTTAGGTATAGTTAAAGTACAGACATCAAAGAATAAGGGATGAAATGAAGCTCACCCTAAAACCCGGCACCATGTCTCAGCCCTGATTTCTGCCAAGACTGTAGCTCAGCATCTGGACCTTGGGATAGGTGCCATTGCTACACCTGTATGGTGCTAGCAAAATGAAACTAGCAGGCTTTATTAAAAAAACATGAGGCACATCTGTATCGAAGGCTCAGCAGCAGCGATGGTTGCTGTGTGGTGTATGTGGTAAAACATGTCTTACTGGAGGACTGAGTCTCTGTGAGGAGTCTGTGCAAGGTCAGTTTTGCCCTCCTGCAAGCTCAACTCATTTCTGCCAGAACACATTGTTATAGTGGAGTATAATAGTTTTTAAAGCCATGGTATTAACATTCAACATTTTCATATAATCTTACAAAATAATATTTTAACTGACTACATCCTGTTGCTTCACATTTGGTTGAAAAAAAAAACACAAGGGCCGTACTGTTCTGAGGTACTTCACAACAGACTGGTATGTGATAGAGATTGTCTTTTTGCATTTTGCAGTTTTAACAGAGGCTAACAGCTAAAGAGCCATTCAGATAACAGGAAAAAGTGATCATAATAATAATGCTTAGCTCTTCCCTGATACCTTTCTGCAGCTGATATCAAAGCTCTGTTAAAATGCATACATACTCTTCTTTCCATGCTATAGTTAAAAATCTGAAACCTCTGTGGCAAAGCCAGATAGAAAGGTAAGATATCCTTAAATCAAGTCCTGTACCTTCTCATGTTAGTCATGTTGTCTTGGCTTCTTGTAGGTTTTATTCGAGAATAAATACATCCCAATAACAGCAGGAAGAAAGCCAAGATAAGATCTGCAGGTAGCATCCGAATGTGGGGTTTTTCTGAGTTACACAATGTTGTTGATACATATCTGAATATGTATAATATTGTTGATACAATATATAAGTTATATAATATTGTTGATAAATAACAATGCTGTTTTCCCAAGCAGTCATCACAAATGGGGCTTTCCAGGTTGTCTTCCTTGTATATGTTTGCATTCCAAAATTCTTCAATCCTTGCATTGGGCCAGGATTAAAACAAATACTGAAATACCAGAGTGTGGTCTGGGACAGACATCCTCATTATCTTTGCTCATGTCTAAGCTGTTGTTAGTGTCAAGATCTAGATAGGTATAGAGAGCTTAATACACATGATTGCAGTTCATTTTACCTGCTAAATTGATGCAATCTTGCCCAAGATTTAGCAGCGATACATATAAACTCTGGAGTATGTTTCTCTCACTGCAGTTCAAAGAATAGATTCCAAATTGGTACGTTTAGATTTTCACATTTTCCAGTAATGTACTGAGCTGGTAGCAGAGTGTGATTATTTTAGAACATCATGCACCAGCAGAATTTAAACACAGGTGCTGCATATTTTGCAAGTTTGGAGTAAGTGCTGATGGTCCTAGCAATACCTCAAAATCTAGAAGAAGTTTGTTGGTGGGTTTGCACAATACCATTGTATCACCTAGATCAGACCTTTCACCTAGTTCAACTTTTCACTATGGCAACAATTTCACAGGTCAAGTCTGTTTAATAATAGTTGGGAGTCTGGTCCAGATTTCAAGAACTACCTGTCCTGAGATCTGAGTAGCATCAAGGCTCCTTTATGCTGGATTGTGTGAATGGTCCTTGAGAAAAAAGAACCGTGTCCTTTATTTTCAGGCACAATACTCTTAAGTGATTTTTCAGATGTTCTGAACTCGGAGATGTACACAGAATAACCATGGCAACCCAGGTGTTTTGTTTTTCTACATTTATTGCACCAGGACTCAAGGATTTGAAGTGCTAATTCATAAGTGGACCATACAGGGTGGTAGGAGGTATGCAGATGTGGTGGTTGGGTCTTCAGGAAAACTGCTCCTCTCCTGCATTTATGTAGACAGCAGAAAGCAAAAAATAAGCTCAGCCTGAACACCTTAAGTTCACTGTGGGTATCCTGAGTCCTTTAGTTAGTTGAGGGCAAACCTGGAGTGATGTTCCTGAAAACACCAAGCTGATGTTGATAGCAGAGAATCCGGCCCTCAGAGGGGCCTATAGAAGCCTATAGAGACCTGCGATAGTTAAGGGTCAGTTTTGAAATATTCCCCAAATTGTGAGGGACAATTACCTGAATAAATCAGCTTTGTTGCATAGTTGATCAGACTTCTGCCAGCCTGAAAAAGCAAAGTAGCGAAGTATTCCTTAATTATATAATTTTCTTTTACACTGGAAGGGCTAGACCCTGCTCCTCATTACATTCATGGAAGAATCAGTTCTTATATTATCGAAACACTACTCCAGTGATGGTTTCTAGCCTCCTTTGTTCCATTTATATATGTAGATCCATCACGTAAACTTCATTTATATTAATAAGTATAAGCCTATTCATACCAGCCAAGGCACTGTCTCATAGCTGTGTATTAGCCTTGCAGTAAGCCATGAGCCTGATTCTCATCTCTAGTGTACAATTTTAATACTGTGCAGTTCCAGTTTCACCAATGACACCTCTGACTGATTGAGTCCAGTGGGACAGCAGATCAAGGCCCTACTTTTTCAATTTTCCCTTTGATTTGTGCCTGAATATAAAGCAGACAATTGCAACTATGGCATGAAGACAGGTTCCTCTGAAACTGCCTCCCAAAATCCTGCAGTGGAGATATGAAGGGGGCTGGACAGATTAAACAAGGTTCCATTTTTTTACAACTGATCTGATATAATCTATCCTTTCCTAAACTGGAGAAAATCCTATATTGCTGTACATGTTTGACTGTGAAAGAGATGGTTTCAGTAGATGTACCTATGGGCTGACCAACACCAGGTGTTGGTCACCTGTTCCTCAGGTCTTTTCTTAGGATGGGTCAGAGCAGTGTTCTCAAGCAAGGATTAAGGTGTAATTGTGGGAGGTTAATTGAAATTTATCATTAAGTAGAGGATCATACCATATTTATATATAATATAAATAGCTGAAAGGCAGTATGCAGTTAGAGTGAATAACTTTTTGCTTCTACCAACAAAATTATATTTTTTACTTATATTTCTAATGTGTCTTACTCAAGCACCTGACTAGAAATATATTAATTATCTACAAAAGGAAAAATGCTCGGTATCAATAACACCCAAAAGTATTTTGTAGATAGTAGGTTTCTTAAAATGTCTCTATCTGGGCTCTGAAGCAATTGTGATTTGCGGCTGTCACCCAGGCTGTGCAAGGCATCCTAGGAGTGAGAAATACTGCCTGTGACACTTCTGAAAGAACATTTTGGAAAAGTATAGGGAGGAAAATGTGACTTGCAATTCCTTGTTTCACACGTCTTTGCACAGCAGAGATATAAATTCAAGCTTCTCTGAAAAGTGGAAATATATCTGGTGGCCTCCCTGTAGTTTCATTTTCTAATTTAGAGGCGGGGAAATATCCGCTTTGCAAGCTACTATCCCTGGGCATTACTACTCAAAAGAAATATGCTTAAAAGCACCTGAGACAGAGTGGTGTTCATAAAGTCTGTTTCCCCTTCAGTCCGTATCACTACCTTTCTCTCCTTTGGAAGCACAAAAATTGCACCTCATTCCATGTTGAAATATAGCACATCACTAAAGCTACTTCAAATTTCTATTCAGGTTTTACCATAAAAGAGATCTTTCAACAGAGAAGAACCACAAACAAAACCAAACCTATATCCACATCAAAATCTGTTGTACTGCTTCTTTAATAGCATGTGTGGGAGGGATTCACAAATCTAGAAAATGACTAAACACCTGTTCTGACACTAATAATTTGCCTAACTTTCTCCATATCTGCTTCTGTTTTCTACTGGCACTCTGCTTTGGCCTCGTGTTTGTCACTGTGGATGGGAGGAGCAATCAGAACTGGGTACAAAAGATACCTGTGCAGACTCCAATCTAAATAGACCTTTTTGCCAAGGTGTCTTACTTACTTTTAACAACGGCGCCTTTCCAGCAGTCTATCACCAGCTTTAATATTATCTTGTTCTGCAGGAATTTTACTAGTTCATATCTGTTGCTTGCCAGTAGGATTTTCAGGAGACAGGCCTTTCATCAGAAAGCCAGCACAGCAATTCACTCGTTATTGGAGCTTGTTTAAAATTAAAAAAAAAAAAATATGGAAGAAGGAGCTATCGACAAGGAGATGCATTTTTCCTGCCATAAGGATGACATTAGATGACAGAGAATGAAATCATATATGTGGTACCGTGTCGATCCTGTACACATATACGTCTTTCTGAGAAGAAAAAGCCCTTTCCTTCACCTGAAAAGACAGCGCTCACCTTAGAATTTGTTTGAACTCCATACTAGCCTGTCACTAATTGCCTGCTGAGGCAGGCAGCATGATGTAAGGAAGAATTTTTTTTTAAACAAAAGATTACAGCACAAATCTATTGCTACTCGCCCTCAAAATGCTTACCGTAATTGCTAATACTGTTTTATTCTCAGATTGTTTATTTCATTTGATTTCTGACTGCAGAGGTAATACAAACTCTGTCATCAGATGCGTGGAAAAAGTAATTTTACTCATGATCATTTTCATGCTGAATATACACATGCAGATATTTATGAAATTTAGTATGCTAAAATATGTTGTCTTGTTGCTAAAGCACCAAACCTCCCTGCATTAGTCTAAGAGTGTCTGCTAGGAGCTGTACAGAAAGCAAAGCTTAGTACCAGTACTGCCAGATGGATAACGGAGATGCTCTCCTACCTCAGTGTTAAGTACAATAAAATACATGACTTTGCTATTGCAGTTGGTTTAGACAGGAACTCAGAGTTCCTTCTATCTCTTTCAGAAATGAGGAATTTACTGCAAGGGAATTGATCCACTCTGCATTCGTAAGGTATGCTGATTTGCAAGAGCCTTTCCCGATCAGCACAGCAAAAGACTGTGTGATGGAATGAGGCACCATATGCATGCAAGTGCTCTCGTACATCGAACTGTTTGGGCTGATATGGTTCATTTTGCTGTTAAATCTGGAGGTTTCTGTTCTGAGCTAATGATAAGCACTTGTATTAAATTAAGATCTTCTTCCATTTGCCAGAGTGTGAAGATAACTGTGCTTGTTACTGATCCATTTTTTAAGACTTTCGCCTATTTGAAGTTCAGCTGAAACGTTAAAGGCTGCAGCTAGAGTCCAGCCAGCAGCAGCTGCAGAAACACAGTAAGCGTTGCTGTTCTGGGCTGTGGAAAGAGCACCCACACTTGCCCTTTGTCCCACTGACCTCCTAACTTGCTTTCCTTCAGCCTCTCTTTCCATCTCATTGACACAGGACTCCCCAGAAAACCTTGGGCCATGCTGCTTGTGGCCATAATACTGTTTTGCCAAAATCAGTCCAAATCTGCTTACTTGGTTTTGGAGTGCCCTGTGCTGTGGTGCTGCACAGAACACCATGCCACTGGATCCCTATTCTTGGTTGAGCTTTAGACCTCTCTGTCAAAAATATAATTGAAAACAATAAACAATCAGCCTCATTGTCAAACTTCCTTCTTTTAATTTCATCCAGGTTTTTGATGTTCTGTACGTGTTTCTGAACACAGAAAAGCAGAAGCACCAGGTATGTGACATTATTTTTTGCTATAGCAGTTATGAGCTTTTTTAGCTGAAGACAGACTGACAGGACATTCCCACATGTTATTATGAGCCCTACATAATAAATGCACAGGAAAAATTAGAAAAATCCACCTGGAGTTAGTGGAGCACGGTGGAGAGACACCCGAAGTAACACCAACATAAGTAGGTACAGTAGGTACATGGTGTAGGACATACTCAGTGCAGATATGAGCTCTGGTCCCAAAGCAAAATAGCCACAGTAGGGCAGTGACATGAGCTCTAGCTTCTAAACAGGATTTGTTAGACTGGCCATAGCAACATGCTTCTTCAGTCCCATTGCTTCTGGCTCTCAAGTTAGCACTTTAAGCACTAATTCAAATACATCTTCACAGAAAAGATCTCCAAAATAGCTTTCTGTTGATATCAGTGATGTTAAGAATTGGGGGAGATTAAGAAAATAAAGCACACAGCTAATGTGTTTAATTGCACTACTGAAGTGGAAATGAGAAGCAGCAACTCTCTGAGGAAAGATTCCCATTACAAGTTTTCTTTTCTCTCTGCATCAACAAATCAGAATCAGCACTGAAAGTGATGGAATGATTTCTACAGCCCTCATGGTGACAGATCTCACCATTCACTGCTAAGTACCATTACCACAATGAAAAGTGCAGATAAAGCAATGCCTGTGGAATATCCACATCAGATTCTACTTATGCTTCTTATTTGGCTAAAACTCTTTTCCCCTTAGTTTCACTTCAGAATAAAGATTTCGCTCTGCCCAGTGAACTGGCAATAAAGTAATGAATTCTGTATCAAAACCTATCCCTGCTTAATTTTCAGATTCAGTTTCCCCTAGACAAGTTACTGGGCATGTGAGCTCATTTTGTTCCCACACCTAAGGTTATCCTCAAATGAACTTAATTTCAGCTATATACCAGAGATCTCTTCTAGGTTAAGAAGAAGTTGATTAATCTAGTAAGAGGTTCCAGCATGATATTGTTACAGGTTTTTTTAAAGTACTTCTTCCCTGAACTTTTTTGTTTCAGATTCAGAAGCCTGTTGGTTTAGGGGTGAAAGGTTCATGCAGTCTTTCTGTATGGCATTGGCAAAAGAAGATATGCATGTTACCATGCGAGTCTGAGGTGTGTGTGCAATGCAGAATGCAATGTTATGCAGAAATATCTAAGCTAGCTTTAAACAGGTAGTTGGTGACAAATCTGTGTTGGTGTGACACTTCCTCTAGTCAAATTTATCTCAGTTTTCCAGGCTTTTCAGTACTCCTTTTCAGTTAGCTCCTCCAGAACTTCTTTTGGTACCTCTGCATGACACTGCAGAAAGCCATGTGCACATCTCGGTTTGTGTCTATTGTAGCTGTTGGATCATAAAAACATCCAGGCTGGCAAAAACCTCTGGAGATTTTATGGTCAAACCTCTTGTTGAAAGCAGGGCCTTAGACCAGGTAATCCAGGGTCCCATCAAACCCAGCCTTGAATATTTCCAGCAAGAGAGATTCTGCTGCTTCAAATTTTTCAGTGTGTCTCTTGAACCAGGAAGACCAAACCTGGACACAGCATCCCAGGAGTGGCCTAACGGGTGCTAATTGCTGTAAGGGCACACTGCTGGCACATGTTAAGGCTGCACCCTAGGCAGTCAGACCTCCCAGACACACACACACAGAGTTCTCTGCCTATCTTGTGGTCTATCTGTCCAGCTTGTATGTCAACAGCTTGTCGAGGGGTTATTAAGACACCATGTAAAATGCCTTGCTAAAATCAATGTAGATGATGTCCATGACTCCCTATTCACCCACTGAGCAAATTGTTTCATCATGGAAGGCATCACGGAATGGCAAATAAAGTCACTGCAATGCTCTTTGTAGGATAACAAGTACTTCTTTCCTAAAGAAACCACTTTTACATCAACCTCTTCATCATCTGACAGATACTGGTCTCAAAATTTCCTTCAAATAATGCTAACTATACCACTGGCACCTTCTTATATACTCAAAATAACCCTGATTTTGAAGCCAAGTACCTGGAACAAATCCCTTCTTCCTTTCTTCTAAAAACTGCCTCACCTGTTTATCCTTCCCTGTAGGAGGTCATTGAAGGAAAAGAGGCAAGCTCTGAGAAATGCACAGTTCGAGCTGGGAGGCCTCATGGCATCTCCTGCAGCAGAGATGACACAGCTGCAATCTTCTGCTGGGACGCAACAGAAAGGTGAGCGTTCCCACCACGAAGCCAAGGGCTGCCCGGTGCCTCAGCTTCTGAGATACAAGGTTGAGAGGTATCAAACTGGGCTGGCCCAAGTAAAGCCACCCCCACTTATCCACACCAATATAGTTATCACCTTGTGATGTAATTTGAGATGTAAAACGTCCCATCAGCTGCAACTGCCTGGAAGACAGACCCGATGATGGTCTGATCTCTGCTTGTGACACCTGTGCCACACCAAGGCTGAAGAGCAGCCACACATACTTCTGGGACATGATGTTTTGGGACGTCCAGCTGATATGGATGGCTGCAGTGTGCATATGTAGCAGGCCATGCTACAAGAGGGTCCTGTATCACAACACCAACTAACTATACAAGATCAGGACCCTGTTTCTTCTCTTCAAGACCCTCTACAGCCATAACATTCTTTTTCAAAGCAGCTACTCCCAGTTTCAGAATGAAGATAATGGTGAGAAACTGCACTTCCCAGAAACTCTTAAAGTTAAGAATAAAGTGATTGAGATGGTCTCTCTCTGGGGTGACTATGGGGCTAACAACTGGAACTAAGAACAACCACAAAGCTGTAAATTTTGTGCAGTCTCTCTACCCAAGCTATTGCTTCTCTTATCTCTTGCAGAAATTCATAACAGAACTTTTATTAAAAAAACCCACAACAACTTACCAAAATAAAATACTGTGCTGAAAAAGTTTCTGTATTTGAGTATGGAGAAGATATGGTGAGAAACAATCTGGAGCAACTTGTTAATATAGTCACTTTATTCAATGTAGCTTTGAAAGGCATTTGGATACTTTGTGAAGATTAGCTAGATGTCATGTCAATGTAATCATTATGTGCATCTACACATAATGGTAACAAGACTCCAACTATTTCATCCAGTATTGTTCACTTTTTCACTTGTAAAGTCGTGAGCAGAATCTTCTCAGGCTCTAGTTGCTTCTGATAATGTACTTGAAAGGCCGGTTCCTTTATGTACCAAAATGAAGTGCAACCCTATAGCATATAATCATGCAACAAAGCAAGGCAAAATAGACATCACACTTCCTACTGCCGTCAGCATCACTTTTGAATAATGTGTGATTTTTGCAGCAGTTTTCTTAGAAAGATGAGCCTGTGTTCAGTTCACCACATGAAGAGCAGCAGATACCCTTTTCTGGGAGCCATAAACTGCATACTTAAAGGAGCGATGCTTTTCCATGGGTGCTAAGAACACCAGGGACATTTAAGCTCTCATGTAGTACGGTGCTCCTGGACAGCAGCATGTGTATGGACAGTTACTGTGGTGCATCTGGCACCCTTCAAACCTGCAGCTCATTTTCCCTTGCTATCAGCTGTTTCTGTGCTTCAGCTGATAACACTGTCACAAAGATGAGAACTGCAATGGTATGCTTCAAAGTGGAAGGTGAAAAACCAAGTCTGCTACTTTCTGTCTTCTCAGAAGGAGGGATGTGGAGCTGTGGGTTCACAACAGGGGGAGAAAAAAAGGTGCCACTGATGCTACAGAGAGAAAAACAACACACCTGATATAACCAGAAAAGTTACAGAGTCCAAACAGAACACCACTGCGTAGTAACTCGAATAATACACATGTACACCAGTCTGCATTTGGTGACATGTATCATTTTTGTTGGTGTGCCTTCTAACCACTTTTCTCTTTCTTCCAGTCACAGCTCTATCTTGTCTGATTTATCTATGTTACTCAGTTCATGCTTTTCTTTTCCCTGATCACTGAGAAAGACACTGAGCTGCTCTTTTCTGGCTAACGAAAGAAAGCTCTGCAACATCAATAAAATGAAAAAACCTGTCACCCAGGATTCTTTTGCTGCCTTCCTAATGACTTCCTGCACACGCTGAGCAACAGAACAGGGATGTAAAATTCAGTATCTGAGCAGATAATCAGTGGCTAAGCAATCCATCCAGAGCCTCTCAAGAAGTGGACACTAAACCATTCACCAGCCATCCTTGCTGAGCTGTGCAAGTGTCTGAGAGCATCAGGGAAGGTGTCCAAAAGCACCGAAGTGAAGGTAGAGCTGGCAGCCTCCTCACTATCAGGGGGACTTGTGATGCTCAGCATCTGAGATAATTTTAAAAAATGTACTCCTCATAGAAGAGTGCCAAAGCCTATGAGAAAGCTAGTAGAAGGACGATGGAAATCTCCTTCTTGTTCTTTATTTAAAGATTGATTGGCAAAACCACTACTTTTACCTTTCTTGCTTACATTTTCTTTTAATAAATTAATTTTCAGAAAGGATTACAGAAGTGTGGATGCTGTTCTAAAAGGAGCCCAGGTGCCCTCCCTGCAACTCTGACTCCCCAGTCTTAACTACCTTCTACTTCACTTTTCACAAAATCTGACATTCACAACTGCTGCAGCCAACTAAAAACTTGACGCACTTTTAACTTCCACCCTAAAACATTTCCTCCCAGCTTTGCTTTAAGCCTACCTCCCACCAGGAACCATTAAGCTCTATCCAGGTCTGCAGCTTACTCATTTGAGTTTAATAATATTTCCCTCTTCCTCTCAGAGGTGAGGAGTAAAATAACTCCCTTCTGCATGTCTGTGTCCAGCCTACCTTCACAGCATTTACCCATGGACTCTCCAGCAGTATCACAGAAGGCTCTTCTCACTCAGTATGAACTCCCCGGCTCTGCAGAGAAGTGCTGCTGAGGAACTGCAACTGCAGCCCAGCTCTGTCTGTTTCCTGAAAGGGTTCCCATTGCCCAGGAACCACAAACAACTCACAAATGTGATTGGACCAATTGTTATAATCTCACGTATGAAGTCTATTCATGTTGACATGTTGTTAATTTAGTCCTCTTCAATACGTATTAAATACTTCCAGTCAGTTACAGGTGCAAGGAATAAAGACTAATCTGACTGAAAGTGAAAAAGTGTGTGTGGGAGTATTTGTTTATAGTCATGTATGAGGATATATAGATATAGGTATTTCTCTCCTGTGATACAAAGGCCACTCAGCATCTCAGCAGCATTTGCTCAGTTGCTCAGATAACACCTGAGAGGTGAATATATTCATATGAGAGCTCTTGCAAGTACTTTCATCATGATGCAGTGGCAAAACACATGTAGTAATCCTGAAGCAGGGCAGCCTGGTTGCTGGTACACATTAAAAGCTTCTGTCTTGTTACTGAACAACAGTCTTCCAAAGAGATGTGAGTACCTGCTTTATATGTGCTTTATGTATACTACAGTCTTTTTATAAATGAGGAGGATAAGGCATGTGAATAAAGTTTTGACAGGGATTTGCTGAGATTATCATAATCTTCCTCATTATACACTGTTGGCTATATTCTTAATCGTATCCAATTTATATATTTGCTACCAGAAATCAGTCACAGCAGCAGAGGTACACGCAAAGGTGCAACTATTCCTTCCCTCACTTTAATTTTGCAATGTTGTTCTTTATCAGCGGTGCAGCAGAGGGGCTGCAAAGCCTGGCCATGCAAGAAGTAGCAGGACAAACTCATTTATCTGCAAAAACTTGAAGGTACATTCCCAGGAGTTTCAGCATGAATAATGAAAGTGTTCAGAATAAGGATGTTATCTTTCTTCCAAATTAAGGGGATATGCTTGGGGACCTTTAAATCCAAAAGCTCATTAAATGTTCTGTTCTACCCCTATGTTAAGATTCTGCAAGATAAAAAGCAATAGTTGGAGAAATAATACTATCCCTAGAAATGTCTAACTGATCTTTTCAAGGTTTAATAAGGAAACTATTGCTCCAATTACTGGTTGTGCTTAGAAAATATTCTTGTAAGATTTTAGTGATCTGCAGTTCAAAGCTAACAACCAGCTCAATGTAAAAAAGACATACTAATACCTTTCATCAAATAAAACCTACAGCAATATTTTCCACTATTCCCAAATGCAAAAATTAAAAATAGTGTCGAATTTGTCTCAACTGGGTAATAGACTACTAGTCCAATATTACATGTTGTGAAGGTAAGGCAAGAAAGAGTTCAGATGCTTTCTTCAGAGTCACTAAGGAAGTTTGCTATTGAATCAGAATTAAACTACTTTTCTCCTAATGCTATGTCTTATGCTTTAACCTGTAGGCTGTATTTTGCCTTTCAGTAACAGTAAGGAAGGCTTCCAGAACTAAACTTTCTACATTAACCTCACCAAGCCAAAAGCAGCTGTAAGTTTTTAAGGAGCTGCTCGTCCTTAGCACTTATATGAAGCATTAAATATCCCTGAGACTTTGTTTCTTAAAGGAGTAAAGTTTGCACTTTCCCTGGAAATGTAGCTTTATCCATCACTTTTAAAGACTGATCTACTTGCAGAGTCCTAGGGTAACATAGGATATGGACCTGGATGTCATGTTTTAACCCATCACTCAAAGCACTGCCAGTTTATGTCGAGTTGCTCAGTACTTGCTTCAGTTTGAATATCTCCAGTAATGGAGATCCCATCGCCTCTAGGCCCTTGTTGCAATGTTTGACCACCCACATAGTGAAAATATTTTCTTCCTAATGTCTAACTGGAATTTCCCATGCTGTAGCTAATAACCATTGCCTCTTGCCCTATAGCTATGTACCTCTGAGAAGCATCCATCTCCATCTTCTTCTACTGCCTCTCATGAGGTAGTTGGAGAGAATGATAGGATCTGTCTGGTCTTTTGGTAATGCAGCCCAGGATGTGGTTGGCCTTCTTGGCTGTTAGGCCACATGTTCAACTTCTCTACCAAGTACCGAGGCGAAGAGCTCCTGAGTGGAGGACCACGCCGGGGGATCCTGCCAAAGTGACAAAAAGCGACCTAACTGTGGGAAGAACCAAAAACCGAGCGCGGAGCCAACAAGCGCAGAGAGAGTGACGGTGCCCCAGCCCCCCCGCTCAGTGAGGGAAACGTGAGCTCCTGCCGGCGGTCAGCGGTGACTCACCGGGGGGCGGGGACAGGAGTGTCGGTTAATCCCCTCAGGCAGAAAAGCAGCCCCCAGGGAGCGCGAGCGACCCGGAGCGGTGCGGCAGTTTACACGGTAGTTCGCGTAGGCAGGGCGCTGAGGGCCGGACTGGCCCAC
>NW_010161597.1:0-6243 GCF_000695765.1 Mesitornis unicolor | reverse complement strand
TGGGCTACGGGGGCCAATATGGGTCCAGTGGGTATGGCAATTGCGGGAGGTCCTACAGCTCTGGCTTCTCCTCCTGTGGCATGGGGTATTACCTCCCTGGCAGCCAGAGGTGGCGCAGGTCCCGCCGCGGGAGCTGTGGCTCTTTCTAAAGCTCCCAGGATGGTGGCCCGAACAAGGACCTGAAGCAAGGAGCAGAGCACGGGGACGTGGAGCATCAGCTGCTGTGCATGGGGACAGGAGGAGGCCACTCTCCTGTGCCACTGTGTGCCCTGGCTGTGTGGCTGAGCCTCAGTGACCCCTGCATCCCTCTGTCACCTCGGCAGTCCCCTGGGTCCTGGTACCACAGCACCAAAGCTGCCTTGTTTGTTTTCCCTTTGTATTGCCTTGAATTTCTGTAATTGTCTGCTCTGCTTCTCTTTCCCATTAAAGCCCGTGGTGTTGCACAAGATCCTCTCTGGTTTGTGTTTGTTATTCAACCTCTTCTTGGAGCAATATTTGCTCTTGTGCAAGGCAGAAGTGCCTGGAGTTCCTCAGCAGTCTGTCATGATGAGAAGAGCTGTGTCTCAGCCCTTTAGGCACTTCTTAAGTGTGTCTGTTCAATGTTTTTCTTTTTGCAGGACTCTATTAAATAGATACACTGTAGAAGTTTTCTGTCAGTGCAAAGTGATCTAGAAATGGCGTGAAAATAGCTTTATGTATTCATGCCATTATGTTGAAACCCATATGCACAAATTGGCTTTCAGTTTAATTTTACAACTAAATTAAAAAATCAAAATATCTTACACTTGGAGGAGCATTGGCTGCAGTACTTGCTGCTGAGTGTGGAGAAGGCTGAAATCTCTGAACCAAGAGGGGCCCTGGGCTCATACAGGTGGGTGACGAGGCTCCCCAGTCCTAGGAATTGCCCAGAATGGGTCCTGGTGGCACTACTGCTGCTCCTGGGGTGACAAGGCCAGGCAAAGGACCAGCAATTGCCCTCCCACAGCTGCCAAGAACCCACCCCTGGGGTCTTCCCTACTTGGAACAAGGAGGGAGAGAGACAAAACTTGGATGCAATAAACCTTTATTGTTCTCAAAGGAGCAGGAGAGATTGTCAGAGAGATGGTGGGCAAAACCCAGAGTGGTTGGTTGCCAGGTGTTGGGGGATGAAGAAGAATCTTCTCCAGAGCATTGCTTCTCACTCTGGATGTCCTCTTGGTGCAGTGTTCCAGATCCTGAGGAAATGCCTCATCAGCCCTACAGAGCCTATCATGTCCATCCAACAGTGGAGAAGAGATGTGAGGGGAGAG
The DNA here is from genome assembly GCF_000695765.1 of Mesitornis unicolor. NCBI lineage: Eukaryota > Metazoa > Chordata > Aves > Mesitornithiformes > Mesitornithidae > Mesitornis > Mesitornis unicolor. Next base: position 4,954 of record NW_010161597.1, on the reverse strand, counting down.
GAGCAGAAAGCAGGAGGAGAGGACAGGGAACGGCCAAGGGTGTGTGGCACTGCCAGCTGCCCAGGCGATGACTGGATCTGGGGATGCTCAGTGCCCTGTGCCCATCAACTCAGCCCTGCACGAGTGGTGGCGGCGCTGGCATTTGGGCTGGAGGCAGCAGCAGGGGCTGTGTGTGTGGGTCTAGCAGGGCCCACAGGTGTCCCACAGCTTCTTGCTGTAGCGGGGCACCACGCAAGGGCTGCAGGCAGGAGAAGCGTAGGCTCTGCCAAAGGTGCAGAGGCCTCCCGAGCCCTGCGTGGCTCCGGCACCGTACAGGCCCCCCAGCCCCAGGGAGCCCCCAAAGGCGGGTGCTCCGGAGGAGCCCACCACGGCCTGCTGGGGGAAGGAGCTGAGGATGGGGCCGGGGAAGGTGACCACCACGGGTGGCGGCTGGATGAAGGCTGACGAGTCAGGGCACTGGCGGGCACACAGATCATTGCAGCTCTCAGCGATGGGCTGGGGGATGGCAACGCTGGTTTTTGGTGGGCACAGGTCGTAGCAAGACATCTTGCAGAGGTGGAGGTCGGTTTGCAATGGAAAAGACTAAAACAAAGGCAGAAAGTCTATGAGATCAATTTAAAAACACTGATAGGAGTGAAATGTTTTCCTCTGCTCTAGCTTATGTTTTATTTGCAGCCTTGATCAGCTCAATTAACCCAGCTGAGCACCTAGATCCAAGCTTTCTGATTGTAAAGTCTACCCCAGGAGTGTCCAGACCCCACAGATGGAGCTTTCCTCTGGCCTCGCATGGATGTCTTACATTTCCCACAGCCCCAAAGAACAATGTAAGCATCTTTGTCCCATCTACCACAGAGTTCCCCACAGTGGGGAAGTAGATCCCAGTTAGATGTGGCTCTGCTTGAAATAGGAGGGTTGAATTATGCCTCCCAGAATGCCACTGAACACAGCTGAACAGGTGACCACCTTAAATATTTATCTTAAATTTTATAAACATTAAAATAATGATCTGAAATAACCACATTTTAATCTGCGGGTTTTAAGCTTCTGATTGTCCTAGGACACTCAGCTCAATTTCTCAGAGTTTCTGTCTCCCAAATCCTCGTTCACCACTGCTTTCACTAAGAGTATTCGCAAACAGAAATGATCTAATGCTGCTCAGAATCTGAAGAACCTTCTACATTGACTCTGATTTGGTTCCGAATAAGTAAATAGAAAGAAATAATGAAAATATACTCACTAAGCTCAGGAAGGCGACTGAACCCGAAGAAGTGTCTGGATGGACTCAGGGCTGGAGCTTATATAGAGCTCCCCAGCATTTCTGCACGATTGGGCACTCGCTTGGTGCTGGGGGTTGCGCTTTGCTGCCCAGCAGAAAGTGTTCAACAACTCTGAGTGACGAAAGTTTTGTGTTTCTTGTGGTTTTGATTTTATCCAGATTCAGACACTGTGTGATGGCCGTGTTACACCATCGCGATTTCTTTAATCTTGGGTCTTAATTGGCCAGCGTAACTCCCGGTATCATTATAGTGACCTCACTGGAATTATCGTGTGTGTTAAGCTGACTCCACATGTAGATTGTCTGCTCAGAGATTTTGTAAGACTCATCTTTGGCTGACATGCACATTTTTCCTTAACAGTCCTTTAAATTCATCTGGTAAATTAATTGGAGGCTGTGTAGTCTATCTCAGGACTACCCAGGAATTTGTCTTTTCCACCCCTAACTTTAATGACCTAAGATGGGTTTCAAGTGGTCATGGATATCAGCTGGGATCATACAATACACGTGACAATTCCCCTACAGCTTCCCATGGAGAGAAGCAGCCATTTGAGTGGCAATTCCAGAAATTTATCCAGAAATTCATCCAGAAATTCATCCAGAAATTCATCCAGAAATTCATCCAGAAATTTATGAAGTCCCATCCCTGCCCATGATCCACCGAAACAGGTACAATTTTGAGGAAAAAAAAAATCAAAGAAGCAGATAATAAAGGTTTTTTGTTAGACTTTGTGGGTGTTAACTCTTACCAATTATGTTCTGGGGCTTCTTGAGCATAAAAGTCCTTAGTAATGATTTTGAAATGTTCATTAATTGGTGTTCACGGCAGCTGATGTTTGGCGTTGTGTTAATGCATGAAAATGTGTGAGTGATTTAAGGACTTCAGTGTTACCCAATCGCATTTGCTTTCATGTACAGCAAACGAGGTGGCGCACGCCAATGCTTTAATTAGATCGGGAGTTGTGCCACTGGAAGTTATGGCTCAATTTGAATGCAGCTCCTTTTTTCAGCCATTAAAAAAAACCCCTTTCAACATTCTTGCTCAAATCCTCTGTTGGTATAACTCGTCACATTTGGTGTATATCAGGGGAAAATATGTCCTTATTTCAAACACTACTTTCTAGAAAAATAATCTACATACACTTATCATTATTTACTCTTTTCCTGTGCTTTTTCAGTGGGCAGTCATTATCTTTTATGCCAACTTTTCGTTTTTTACCGTGTTCAAACTGTTTCACAGACCCTTTTCATTGTCATCCCTAAAAGACCCTTAGATTTGAAATATCTGATCTTAATTCTGGCAATGCCTACACTATTTCTTCTCGTGATACAGCTTCACCCTGATATTTTCCTTTTCTCTTCGGGTGATAAGGGAGTTGTGTTCAGATTTCTGTGTTTTTTCTGACATGCTCTGTTGCAGTTTGGGAAGAGCTGTGGCTGAGTAGTTAAAGGGAAGACAACACATGGCTAAAGTGCCTGTTTCCCCAACAAAAACCACCCTGCATTTATCGAAGGGGAAGTGAAAAACCAAAAAACTCTCCAGGCATAGAAAGTGAATTCCCGCAATCCACATCTCCCAGCTCGGGGGTGACTTCGTTGCCTGGATTTACGTTTTACTGCAAATCCTGCAAGTCGGAACAAGTTGTGGCTCATTCCTCTGTCTGAGAGCAACAACCTCTCTCCACATCAAAGTCCTCTATTTCCTCTGCCACTCGCCAGGGTTACTTTGTGTTTATTAACGTTGTCATTTAAACGCTCTCCCAATTACAAACCCTCTTCTGGGGGTTCCCGTGGGAAAAAAAAGCGCTTATTCCCTATTTTCTCCAGCAGCTCGGGAACAAAGAAAATCGATGCGCTTTAGAGGCACTGCCTAATGCTTTATGCAGGCTGTTTTGTTGTTATAATGTGACTTTTGTGTCCCGATGGTGAGTAAAAGCCTTGGTCTAAGCAGGGAGGCTCTGGCAGTCGTGTCCCTGCCCTGCCCAGGTCGGGGTTCGCAGTAGCTGCGGGTGGCCAGCTCTGTCCCTGCTGTCCCTTTGGTGTCACTCGGGAGAGGCGGCTCCTTTCCCGGGGGCTCCAGCAGGAGCCTGGGGAGCTGCGGGAAAAACGTCCTCTGCTTTCACTCTCTAGGATTTAAGCAACCAGAAAGGCAGAAAAGCTTCACAGAATTTTAACAGAGTTGAAAGGTGGTATTTTCAAAATTACTCCTAGTTTCAGTGTTTTAAATAAGAGACAGCAGTAATTCGCTGCTCTGGAGATCTATTAATGTCTTAAAGTACCTCTTAAACACAAGAAAGTGTGGCAAATTTAATCGTAGGAGAGAATTTGGAATGTGTTTTCATGAAAGATAAAGTGAAGGTTTTATACTATGATAGTAACAGCATCAACCAGAGGAAATTCATTCTGTCTTTTACACTGAGAATCATGTGCTAATGAATATCAGGACACAAGAAAAAAGCTTGCAGGACTGAAGTGCAGGATATAATTTTTGAACTTAAAGAAGAACCTTAAGAAACAGAAAATAATACAGGATAGAAACAGCTATTATTAAGCTTTAACTCTGTTGCTCTCTCAACTAAATGTATACTACATAAGACATGACTACTACTCAAAATAATGAATAGTAGAAAAAAATATATCAAGAGAGAATATATCACATCATGAAAGTACACACAGAAAATGGACTATGGCAGTGGGCTGAACTTCATTTGCATGAAGAAAAGTCATAAACCCAGAAGAAGCCTCAAAAATGTATAGGAAACAAAAAAGATTAGGAAACCACGAAAAATTTGATGCATAAAAGATTTATTGGGAAAACACAAGTAGATAAAATTGGAACAAAATATATAAAGCAAAGAGGAACAAGAACAAATGTAAAACGTAAGCTAATAATTGCTACTCTTATAGTTATCAAGATGTAATTTTTTAAAAAAACCTTAATAAAACCATTATTTTACATAAAGTTCAAGACACAGTCAATACAACAAACTTACAGAGTGAAAGAACCCTACAAAAGTCAGGTAGCAAACATTTACAAAACAACACATAAAGAAGAGATCTGTGAAAATGGACTAAAAGTAAAAGAACAGAAAAAGAAAGGCTTCAAACAAAATATCAAAGGTGGCAATATTGGGATGTCAAGCTTTTTCTGGGTTCTCCATTCCTGTCAGATATGAAGGCTCTGTGTGTGGGTCTAGCAGGGCCCACAGGTGTCCCACAGCTTCTTGCTGTAGCGGGGCACCACGCAAGGGCTGCAGGCAGGAGAAGCGTAGGCTCTGCCAAAGGTGCAGAGGCCCCCCGAGCCCTGCGTGGCCCCGGCACCGTACAGGCCCCCCAGCCCCAGGGAGCCCCCAAAGGCGGGTGCTCCGGAGGAGCCCACCACGGCCTGCTGGGGGAAGGGTCTGAGGATGGGGCCGGGGAAGGTGACCACCACGGGTGGCGGCTGGATGAAGGCTGACGAGTCAGGGCACTGGCGGGCACACAGATCATTGCAGCTCTCAGCGATGGGCTGGGGGATGGCAACGCTGGATTTTGGTGGGCACAGGTCGTAGCAAGACATCTTTGTGTGAGAGAGATCAGCCTGAAAGAGACAATCACAAAGATGGGTGTCATGAGCAACGAAGAGATCCCCCATCCCAGAAGTGACGAGTTCCCAGAGCTGCCCTGCAGCTGGATGGC
>NW_010161596.1:0-469 GCF_000695765.1 Mesitornis unicolor | reverse complement strand
CAACAGCCTTCAGTCCTAGCATCTTTGGTGTGGGAGAAGAGCTTGACTGTTTCCATTTCAGAGACGGCTCCTACCAGCAGTCATGAAAATTTGAGGTGAACGTGAACGAGATAGCGAAATACGGAACATTGGAGACAGAAGCTTTGGTTACAGAAGCACTTCGCATGGAAGGAGAAATCATGCAACAGCTTTTTGTCCTAGCAAATTTCCCGTGTGAGTTAGATTTTAACGTTTGCCATATTGAAACGAGGCTCTGGGCAGCTCCAAAGAAATCCTGGTGACAAACGTTGGCTTAATATAAAAGACAAGAGCCAGCAACAGTCTTCAGTCCTAGCATCTTTGGCATGGGAGAAGAGCTTGACAGTTTCCATTTCAGAGACGGCTCCTACCAGCACACATGAAAATTGGAGGTGGATTTGGACGAGATAGCGAAGCTCCGAACATTAGAGACTGAAGTTTTGTTTGGCTA
>NW_010161595.1:0-53384 GCF_000695765.1 Mesitornis unicolor | reverse complement strand
TCTCTTACTATTAATGTATTTGTAATGTATTAATGTATTTTTATTGTCTTTCACTGAAAGACAGATGGTTTACCACCTCTATCTACACAAGCTATTTTTTCTATTTTTATTGTAGGTTTTTGAAAAATTGCATCAATAACAGCAAGGCCTTCAGTTAGCAGAGGTGTTAGTAAAGCAAGATCTATAAGACCAATGCAACAGAAACTATCCACGTCATATTAACAACTAAAAAATATAACACACAATGCAGGCCAAAGCCCAAACACTATTTTGTCAAGTATTATTTGAATTATACCTAGTCATTTAGTATGAGACATCTCCAGGATTAAAATTATATTCATTAAAAATGGTAAAAAACCCCACATTGCTGTGCACATGAAAGAATTTGATTTTCAAAATAAGAAACTAACCTTTTATTTTCCTATTCCTAAGCTTACTAGAAGATCCCCTGCAGCTACGGTTTAACTGACTTTCTCGTATTGAAATAGAAATATATACTTTCTAAACCAGAACACTTGAATATGAGACATTTAAAGTATTTAATCCAAAACTGGTTCTTCTTAAACACAGAGAAATTCTCCTGTGATTATTTGTTCTATTTTCCCCCTGTGAATTAGAGTATTCATTTAAACTCTAAATCAAACCATTCATCTCCTTCTTATTGATGAAGTTCTTGATAAAAAATAATTGAAAGGGCTAAAATGCATTACACACATTCCCATAAGATTAGACAAAAAAATCTGTAGGTGCTGTGGGAAATGCAGTTCTCCAAACATGTGAATGCCAATGGGCACATGAATCTTCACACTCCAAAGAAATGAAAACCCATGCTCTCGCTCCATACGTGTGCTCTTAGGATGATTGTTACAAATTTTTCCATCTTCTTTTTCTTGTTGCCTCTTTGTTAACATTGCAACAGTGGCCACATGAAGGAATTCACAGTACATTACCTAGCCTGCTACGCTTTAAAGCAGTGGTTTGCGTGCGTACAAGCCCTCCACCATATGTTCTTTGCATTATGAGAGGCTGTGGCTGACACTGTTGTTCCTAAGGGAGTTTTGCACACATGAAAAGCATATAATTGGAATGGGATTTTATTCCACTTGACGAGCTTCACACGGAAGGGTGTGGCTGAGGAGGGCCCAGTTTTGTTCTCAATGAAGCGAGAAGTGAACTTTGTGGAAACCCTGTTACCGCAGCAGTTAGTGCTTTCAAAAGCTTCAACTTCCTCCCAAGTAATTTGGATTCAAGAAGACTGCAGCTGCTGAGATGTGTCTTATCTGCTCACATTAGGGAAGGCTGTTCTTCATACAACTGGCTTGGGGTTTCAGAGCCTCAGCAAGGCTGCCATCCTGATAGGGATGGAAGGACTTTGGCAGCAAACCTCAGCTTCCAAATTTAAGCTCCTGCCAAAAGGTGTTGCTTCTTGATGACAGAAGTACTGACATGTTTCCACCCAAGATGTCAAAAGGTTTATCAGGTAGTAGAAAGCTCTGGAGAAAAAACAGTCCCTTGAGAAAAGCCACTCATTTCCAGGCATGTTTGGCTGCCTTCTCCCTAGCTGTGGAAATGAGCATCCTCTGGTTTTGGTTCTAGCCAAGAACTGAGGCAGATTCACAAGCAGAAATTCAAATCCAAGCTGACTTTCCACACCAGAGTGAAAACAACAATGGGCTTCAGATCCAAGAGGAATTTTAATTTCCCATCTTCCCGCCAATCTGGTCAAAAGGTCCAAAGCCGCCAAAATTCACCTCAGATTCCTGGAACTGAGCTGCATATGTTTGCTTTCTGAAACTCTGTGGTGGGTACATGCTCAGTTTGCTACATCATGAGCCACCAAGATGTATAAACCTCTCCATGGGGATGATCTGCTCACATTGCTGGTGGCACCCCAGCAGGCAAAGATACTTTCTGTAGCACTTCCATCCTCATTCATTTGAAAGCAAGAGCAGACACATCTCCAGGTCACTCAGGTTGTAGCTCTAACATAACACTGGTTTTGCTGCAGATTGAATCCACAGTAACGGAGAACTAGGGTCTGCAGGACCCAATTCTGAAAATTGTTCTCTGCTACAAGCAAGATATCTGGCCTAGGAAATGGCCCAGGGTTATGGTCCAGAAAAGCTTCTCCAGGGGATGCTGTGAAAAGCAGGGCCAAAACCTGAAACCACTGACCACGAGAAAGAGAAGCAGCTTTCTCTGATCTAGCATTTTCCTCCACTTGACCCATAATGGTCAGTCCCCTGGTGTTCTTGTGGCTTCCCCTCAAGTGTGAATTTGCCTAGTTAGAGCTGCCCTGATGACCAGAAATCATTCTGGGAAATGCTGTAAAGCCCCAGCTTCTCAGCCATTGGATCCCTCCTTCGATTGATGTGTTTTCTGTGCCACAAACAATATTCCTCTGTCAAAGAGAAACTTTTATATTCAATACCTCCTAGTTCTATCCCATCACATATCTTCAATAGCACAGTTCAGAGGACAGCAAGGGGAAGGGAAGTCTCTCCAAGTCATATTTCAGGTTTTTGGGGTCTCTGAACCTGGAGAGTCCACTCTGAATTCTCCACCACAGAGACACAGTCTCTAATTCTCAAACACATTTCTTAGCAATCTCCAGCGGGTAGGTTAGTTTTTCCTTATCTTTAAAAACCAGTGGTATTTTAATGCAGCTCTCCTTTGGAGTAATTTGAGAAATAATTCTTTCTTTTACTTGGAAAATTATTTTAATGAGCATCAGTAAGAGTCCTGTGAAAAATACCCATTCTGAACTTTTTTTTATTTAATTGCTTTAAGATGTACAAGCCTGTGACTATTTTGGACAAAAATGTGGCATTACTGTTACCAGTTTGATATGCCCAGTATAGAGGGCCTCTCAGGAAGCAGTACTAAAAAAGTAGAACAAAATAAATTAATATCTTTGTGCATTTTAAATGTGTCATCCTGGAAAATAACTACCGTCTTGAATGAAAGGGACCAAAGGGTGTACTTTTTCCAAACTTTATCAGAGAGGATTATGGAGTGAGCCTACAGACAACTACAGAGATTGACAGAGTATATGACACTACTGAAAGTGCACGAGAAGAAGGTAATAAAGGGAAGGATACAGAGTTTGTGGTACAGAGTCTATGTACAAAGACTATCTCCAGGCTTACTATCGCTAACACAGATCATGGCATCCCTACGAAGATTAGGAAAGTGGTCTTCCAAAAGCAAAGTGCAAACATTTGTCCAGACGGGGCTAAAAAGACTTAACTTTAAGAACAAATTTTGTAGAAAGGAGAGTTGTCATCATTTATCTACTGATCTCAACTTTGAGAGGAAGTAAAATAGAATCCATGGTATTACACGCAAAGAAAATGGTTGTTTCGTGACAAGAAGATAGCACAGGAGTGCTGGCTGCACCCATTGTCTCTGTGATTGCACCATAGTTTCCATCACAACCTCCTATTTTTATATGCCATAAGCATTGCAAAATGCTGACCTTTGGGGCTGCATTTTTCCGTGCTTGTTCCCTGCCCCAAAGGTGAATTCTTTCAGAAAGTCTGAGCAAAATCTTTTCAGGGACCATGGCTATTACTTTTCGGCTGTTGCCAGGACGGCTTGCCTGGGGCAGATTGTATAGCAACTGCTTTGTTCCTCTGAGCTATAATAAATCCTACCATCCATCATGTAAAGCAGAAAATTAAAAGCATGAAAAACAAATCCCAGCTCTACTGCTTTTAATGTTTGCTAGGACTGTTTAGGCTTGCAAATGGCAGCAGGTAAAGAGAAGAGAGATTTAACTGCAAGATACTGAACTGAGCAAGAGTCCCCTTTAATGACAATTGCTGACACTAATGCTTTCATATCAGGAACTCTTGGGTTACAGACGATTATTTGCAAGTGATGTTAAATACAGTCTTAAAGACAAGGCAACACAACAAGCCACATGACAGGAGGCTGAATCTGTTTTGTCCTTTTGAGTGTCTCTTAGATGGGATACTTGCTTTTCTTGAGCAGTTCATTAAGTAAAAGGGTGCATATTCTTATCCATTGCCATAAGTTAGCTGTTTTCCTAAAAGTCTGGATAAATCAGTGCCAAGGGCATCATATGCTCTCCATTTTTCAAAAGCAGGACATTTGAAGGGGCCTTAAAACATGAAAACAGATGCTGAACTACAGGTATCCATGCTTGAAAATGGTCTCTCAGTGCTTTAAAGGTCACAGACTATGCATTAGGATAGAGATGATAAGCAGCACTCAAAGCCAAAAACCCATGTCTACTATTAAGACATATCACCCAGATGGCCTCATATACCCCCATACATTCTCCTGATCTTATCATTCACAGAAAATACGTCTCAAAACTACTGTACAGACAGGAAAAGCCAGTCTCTCTGCAGGCCACAATAAAGACTAGAGCTGTCCAAAGGTCTCTGGGAATGCAAACATATTTGTTTCAATAGGTCTAGTCTATAAGGATGCACACTCTCCAGATTACAGCTTCATTTGGTGCCAAGTTGCAGACAGAGAAAATTTGGTTGCACTATGATCTCTGAACAGTTGATTAACATTCATCTCTAAGTTTATCTCCCATGGCTCGGTCTTACGTGAATTTCAGTCACAGATTTTTAGTGCACAGACTGCATGAAAATCTGATATAGGCTTTCTAGAAACAGATAAAACGGCTTCAGTAAAACATCACAACCAGTGTACAGGATACCAAAGTGACAACAAAGCCTTAATTTAGGCATCAAAACTTTTGCAGGCAACAGTGCACGATCTTTTTAAATGCCTTCTTTCTCTGCATCTCCCAGGCTTTCAGCAGACACCGGGAACACAGCAGCACTGCTGTTTGTCCCTGTGCAGGGTCTTGTTCTTCCGATGAGTCCAGTTTGGCTACATCCCTGCACAGAGCACCAGCCCAGTCAGCTGAACCCATTCAGACCAAGACATTCAGACTGTCTTTTGTTGAACTGACCTTGGTTGCATTTGCATGACTATCTTTGGCATTCTGTTATTGGTTTGATTTCCGCAGTATTCTCACCATCATAATCTTTTCAGGTTCAGGTGTTCCCATGCCTTGATTTTGCCTCCTACCCTCCTTCCAGTTTCCTCATTTGTCTTCAGATGATTGCACTTTACATCTGCTATTGTTCCAACTTCAGCCTTTGAGTGTCTGTTTCTCTACTTTCATTGACTATATTGTTCAGTCCACAAAAAAATGCTGTTCATGTACTGTCTTGATACACTTGTATTTGATATGAAATATAACACTTTAATGCAATATTTTTAATCTCAAACACAACAGAATGCCTAGCAAAGATGAAGTTTACAAGGTGTATAAAATAAACTGCTTGTTTTATAACCTCCTTTTCGTAGCTGCAACTAGTTCATCTACACAACAATTATTGTTAAAGAATTCCTCCAGTCTTGTATGCTCTCTAAGAATATCATTCAGATAAGCAATTGCACCTACATATGGACCTTAATATTAGACCATCAGTGACTTTGTTCTCTAATACATTGAGTAACACCTGATCAAGAGCATAAAGAGTGATGGTGAATTCATACTGTTCATTCATACTGTACATTCACTAGATTTTTATATGAAGCAATTGCTTAACCCCCACAAATCCTTATGGCACTGTTGTGTAGGAGTTCAAGCATAGCTTTTATCCGTGCATTTAAGTGAAGCTGCCTATGTTTCTTCTACTTCCCACAACATATCTCATCTGAATGCTATGATGAATCCAGCAGAAACAGTGACAGTGGAGTCATAGTGGAGTGCCTCCACTCTTCATACTTTCCCATGTGCTGCTGGAGCACTGATATGTTGACCAATGCAACATACCCTGACTTGAAGTCACACTGTCTCTTCCCTCTACTCCACAGTTAACTGCAGCCTGCTGACGATTGATTTCATAAGGACAATGAACTTACACCTCTGGATTGTCTGGAATGAAAGGAACTCTTTTCCTCAGGGTTCATTCAGCTATTTTCTTTATTCAGATACCTTGAACTTCCACTTGCTCCAATATACCTTTTCAGTTTTTTTTTCTGCTTTGGCAGAATTTGTTCCTCCAGCTCCTGAAAGGCCAGCTGTGTTATTTATCTCTTCTTGAAGGACACCTGCTTTTAACTCTTTCTTGGAGCAGAGTTTTCTGATGAAGGAACTGAGGTCATTCAAGCATGTCTACTGTGTTTGCATTGCAGGGTGGACTTCTAAAGCTGGCTAAGGCAGGCTTCAAAATATTTCCTCGGTATTTACTTCACCTTTGTGGTATGTGGTTCACCACTCTTTTTTCCCCCTAATTGTTGGCATTATTGGCCCAACTGCATTTCCACATAAATTAACCTGTAGTACACCACTCTTGTGTCTTCCTTTCTTGATCTTCCCTCAGATCTTCCCCTGCTTGTCAAGCCTCAGTTATTTACTCAGTTTTTTGCAAGGTATTTTTGCTTCTTTTGTTTCCCTTCAGCCTTGGCTTGTTTACATTTTCCCCATATTGCCTTGTTTTATTGCTCCTCTAGACTGTCGTTAACTACGTGTGCTTTCCAATGACTTCCTTCACTTTGTTTTGTATCACTTCCTTGAATATATCCCAGCTGATCTGTAGTAAGATTTCTTCCTCCTTGCAAGTCAATGGCCTGAAAAGTCAACAAATTCCACCTTAGAGGTCTGCCTCCAAGAGCTATCCTTTAACACAATCCTGTACTTGGACACAGAATGTTTTAGGTGCTTTTCACAGGTGAACAGAAGCGGGAAAGCACTCTACCTTGACAGAAATCACAAGGTTTTCATTGAATAACATGGATGCTACTGAGCTAGACGTGAGAGGGACATAGGATGCAGGCAGGCAGCTTACAGATCTAGAGAAGTGAGTTGGTTTCAGAGGACAGCCCCAAGCTCCCACCTGGATGATGGAGACAGACTTGTTTTGGACATCAATAGGGCAACACCTGGTCCTGGCAACACTGCGGTTCCTGATGTGGCTTTCCTTCCTGCTGGATAAAACAGGCTGGCCAAAAAGGCACCCACTGTGTCCAGAAGAACACGGTGAGCCACACCGATTTTTTCTGGAGCTTAGCCATCAAGCCTAGGCAATGGAAAGGGCTCTGGATTTCCAATAAGTTGAACCTCCAGGAATCTGGAGCTATCAAAACTGAGTGAGACAATTTAATTCCAGCATTGGCAAGAGACTATTTGGACACAACACATTACAAGATGTCCTGCCAGTTCTGGTTTTGGCCACACACTCTAAAGCAGGTGAATCCTTCCTGATTTGCAGTTCCACAGCAAGTAAAAAATTTCACAGAGCTCTAGCAAAGACAAAACTAGCTGGCTGCTAGAGAGGGCTGAGAGAAGTGGTCCACCTCAAAAGAGCTACTGTACTTGTTGCCAGCAGTTTCTGAAATAAAAGCCAATTAAATTAAAATAATTGTAATTTATATCTATATCGACATTGAGATAGGTACCTGTGTGTAAATAAAAACCTAGTACACACTTGTACTAGATGACATGTGTTTTGTCTGGATGTGTGCACACCGGAGCAGAGGTACTTTCTAGAAATTAGCTTTTCACACCTTCCTTGGCATGCCAGGCCACTTTCACCTTCTGTGATCCCAGATACTGTGGTGTTTGAGAAGGAAGAGTCTCTTGCTTCTCCTGGCTTTCTGGAACTACTTTACTTCAGATTCTTTCTCATTTTTAGATCCCTACTCCTGACACTTTGCCAATCAAGATACATCTCTTATCTTCCTCACTCTCTTATTGTCATGTTAAGTGAAGGCTGAGTATTGTGGACTTTGGCAACTGAGTGCTAAAGAAATGAATCTCAAGGGCTTTGTTATAGATTAAAAAGGGTTGGGCTGGATGGTGTTGCCGAATTTTGAAAAGCTTCTGTAAAAATGTACATTTTCCTATAGTGCTGCAAAGCCCATATTTACCTAATAGACTGTCAAGAGTCCAAAGGAGCTTCTACAAAATTTCTGGTAAATAGTATTTGCTTTAAGAATTGATATGCATGCCAAAAACAATGTACTGCATTTATCAGCTTGGAACTATTACAATCTTTTCAGTAAATAATATCCTGGTTTCTGAAAAAGCCTAAAATGTGTATCTAATCCAATTGTGTCACCTCTCATTTCCCTCAAAGAGGGGGGAAAAGGCAAAACTGAGTCTGAAATTCTGTTTTGAATTAACTGCCACTTTATCTCTAAGTGACAAAGCTATCTCTTTGTGCAAAGCTATTACTGCAAATACTGTCCCTGAGATAATTTAGTCATCTCTGACCCCAGCAATGCATAACTACAAGGTAGTTAATATTATCAGCACTATCATCTTGCATATGTGCAGAACTTCTCATCCAAAATGTTCTAGTTCCTTGCAAAGTGATCCTCTCACTGGGAACCAGGTTGCGCTGTAATGCCCAGAGTTGGTGCTGTTGGTGCTGTACTAAGTATTGCAAAGGGTAGGACAACGGGGAGTAGGGTTGGGGAGAATTACACCCTTTAACTCCACTTCAGCGTGCCACTGTTAAAGCAAATAACCCTCTCTAAGATGAAAACCAGCAACAACTGCTCTGCAGTGTCGCACAGCCATTGAGAGAAGGAAGTGAAGAACATTCTGTCTATTATACTCAATTCCACTCACTTATTTTTTCATGTCTCTGGCAGTATGGAGAGACCTAAGTGTAAGAAAGATTCAGAGCCTCTAACATATAGTGCAGGGCTAGAAGGAGTACTTCAACAGAGAGATGTGGTTATTCAAGCTGTGACAGAGTCCTGATTCTAGTCAGGACAACCTGGTGTGGTAAAAGCTTGAATATTTCATTTGAGGTGATTAAAAAAAGATTAATTTTCTCCATTAGAATAAAGGCAATGTAATTTCATTACGCTATTCCTTCTTGTCAGTCATACCAGCCCCTCATTCTCTCCACTCAGACATGCACCCATAAATACCTGTTCACACCAATCCATTTATTCCTGGTCCCTCCTCCTCGCCTTCCTCAGCAGACAGGGGCTCCTCTTCTCGATGGCATCTCCTGAGTGTGCTGGCAGTCAGTTGATGAGGAGTAAGAAGCTCATCTCACCTCTCTTCTGCCCCACTCATTACTGAAGCTCTGCTATTTCTTCTAGTCGGACCCATTCCTGACTGCTTCTGCAGCTTCCTCACTCTCAGCTGCTGGAGAAGGTTGAGATGGTGAGCTGAAGTGCTAGAGAGCAAAGAAGAAAGAAGAGAATTTATACTTTGGTATTTTGGAAGCTGGAATCCAGGGAGAAGCTTAAGAACGTGACTTGAGGCCAAAATGCTTGGCTCTCCAGTTACAGAGTGGAGCAAGGCAGGTTTATTCCTATCACAACACTGTGGCCCGTGTCTTGTTGGAAGCTGCCAGCATCAGTGATATGCGGTGGGTTCAGAGGAACCTCTCCTTCACTTGTCTCCTTTCTGCAATGCCATGGGAGGAAAGGGATAACAGAAGAATTAGCAGCACTGCAAGAGACTTGTCTGAGATAGAGCGGGTCTACTGTGGAGCATAGTGCATACCACATTACGAGATCGAGTGCCTGGGAATTATTAACGGGACATCTGGAGGTTACAATTCCTCCTGTCGCTATCCTCCTCAACTGTCCTCCCTTCCCCTCATTCCAACAGACTTGTGCCCCTCAAACTGTTAATTTGGTCTTTGACTGCTATTTCATTTATCCCAGCTGCTAAGTTAGGGGGAAAAAAAAGAACAAACAAAAAACCCAGCATCTCACTGAAAACAGATGCTGCCTCTGTACTAAGCAGATAAATTAAATACATAAAGCATGGGTTGTGTACAATGTTGATTCTTTGTACAGTTTTAGTGTTTTTATCCTTGATATTAAAATTCCAAGTACATTGTATCACTTAATTTTTGATCTCTCTGGATTAGGGAAATAGCCTGTTGGCATTTCTTACAAGTACTGTAAATTAAATGGACTAACAAATTACCACAGAAATGATAGTAAGGGAGGAAATAACCCTAAGCCCCGCTATAGCTCCCACAGAACATATGCAGCTTTTCTAGCCTGCATTTCTCCACTGACATTCACATTTCTATGCAGTTTTTCTTTATATCCAACATACATAATTTTAGTATATCAGAGTAAACCACACACTCCCAACACGTACCTGCATACACACAGGAATACAGTTCCATGCAGAGATGCTGGGCTACAGCTGTTCCAGCACGCTGTCTTTCTCAGAGCTTGCTGGCTTCTCAGGGATGTATTTTGCTATCTAGTTAGCAGAACTGAGACACACACCTTTGGTTTACTACAGTGCAGTAGTCAAAGCTGACACTACAGCCTCTGAGATTAAAAACAATCTTTCTGCTGGCAACACCAGAACAGTGTTTACAGTTCTATGGAAGCACAACAATGTGCATAGTGCAATAATCTTGAAAACTCACATGAGAAAAGTCTGTGATTTACAGGGGTCAAAGTTAATGAAGGGATGATCTTTGCAGTTTCTTAGATCTATTGAAACAGTCTTCTCTTTGGAAAGACAGGCAGGGAGTTTGTGGTCTGCCAGGGCCAGCAGAATTTGGAATTTGTTAAAGTTTCAAGATCTTGTGCCTCATGTTACATTAAACACAATATGTATATGAAAGCATATCAGTGTCTGCATTGATGTATACTGATTTTCAACTCAGTATATGTAAAAAAAATAAATTACAACAAAAATGGTTTGGCAGCAAAGCCACCTTCAGACATAGTTAGGGAGATATGAGTGGAAGAAAGAGCTAAGGTAAAAGTCAAAGCATGGCAACTGCAGAATTTCATGCAGTATGTGTTCATACAGTTTTTCATCTTCGTCTGCCTCCTTTGACACTTCTGATGTCTCCCCCAGGCAGATCCAAGCAAGATGCCACAGACATCCTGGCAATCACCACAGTTGGGGGTCCAAGTTGGAGTAGTGGTGGGGCATGGGGAGGGGATGGTGGCCAATTCTCACACCATAAGGCAGCCCCAAAGACTGATCCTTGTGGTCCTCTTGTTAGATCTTCTGCATAGGACTTAGATGGCTCAATCACTGTTTTGCCTGATTTCTGTGAAAACTGTCTGAATGGGCAGAGATGTGAAAAGTGTCTTATGCTTACTTCTCACAATACAAGATGGGGCAAGATTTACCTTTGCACTGTTCTCCTTAGAAAACAGATGTAAAAGAGAGCCACATGCTCGAAACAGGTAATTTGGCTTGTTTTAATTTGCAGATAGACACCTGGTTTTCTGTGTATGGTCAAAACTCTGAGATCATGCTTGTTACTGATGTTAGAGAGTTCAGAAAGCCCTTATAAGCACATTCTTGCTCTTCAGTAAACCAAGGGTAAAGCAATAGATCAGAGTATGAAATCCTGATCTTCTGGATCCCTCTTGGGCAAATCACCTAAAACCTGGAAGTCTGATGCCATCCATATCCCTTACTGGAGTCATACCTGAGTAGCCTCAGAATTTGCTGCAGCCAGTTGGAGATCAGGGCTTCCTACTCTGTCCTGTTGCTTTACCTCTGGTTTACTGAACAGCATGCAAGAATGTGCATATGGGGGCATCCAGAAGTTAACCCATAGGAACATAGCCACTAAGGCGTACCCTTTTGCAGACCTCTTCTGAGTACAGCCCCATATTTTTTTTGTGGGTACTAGGCCAGGCTTTTCCAGCAGTTGGAGATGGTGCCTGTGGTTTATACAGCTATCAGCTGATTTATACTCTTCTGCCAAGAAGTGGGATACCCAAAATGTCTCTCCTCAGGAGTAAGCCAAGACTATGCAGAAGCAGGCTGAACACTGAACCTGTGTGTTCCTCCCTCCTGCACAAGCTGCCTGTTGAAAAGAAAACTGCCATATACAAAAATAAAACATTACGGGTGAACCTTGTGAGGGGGTCTGATTCTGTCAGGGTGTCATAAGAGTCCTGATCTGAACACTGACCTTGTGGCAGCATAGGTAAAGAAATTGCCTAGTCCCCCGTTAGTCTGTGCAGGAACTCAGGGCTTAGCTGGCAACAGCAGGAAAATGCTGACCATGTGCACAAGCAGAGCTGTGTCTCTAATGAATTGCTCTGAACTAGTCAGAATTACAAGCCTAGTTGAGATTATGGATCATCAAGCCAGTGTTTGCTTCCCAGTCACTTCAAAAATAACTTCTCTTGTTAAGGCACCTCTACTGGGGAAGGGAAATGGATTGCAAGGAAAATTATTTCCTGAAATTTACTTTGTGATGATCATGAGTGGTTAGTGAGGTTCAGTTGATCAGTATGAGTTTTAAAAGTAAAGAAATTAATTATTTCCTATTTGTATTTGAACAACTGTCATTGCTTTTTCCATAGATCACTTGGATATAAAATCAATTACTCAGTCCACTCATTCATCAAATAAAACTTTTTATTTGCTTGTATTCTCTTTGTCACTGTCACTGGGCAATGGTTTTCACCTAAAACTGCATTTAATGAGACTACAGCTATGGTGTAAAGACACTCTGACAAATTCATTAAGTGCAGTCACTGTTATAAAGTCTCTTCCTTCTGCTTCTTGTGAAAGCTAAAACTCAGTTTACCCTAGCAGGCAAACTCAGGAATCCAAGGGAGGCATTAGCAGACAATTGAAAACTTGTAGTATTGTTACTGATAAAACTACACTATGTTTTCCAAAGAACAAAAACTCCAAAAAAGCTCATTTTTTGGAGAACATTATGCCAATGGTAAACCTTATAACTAAAAGCACATGACAAATAATTTCTGATATCACAAGGACCTAAGTTCAGCACTTATTTCTCAGACAACCTGCAATCTGGAAGTACAAAAGCTGTCTGTGATGCAACAGGAACTGCTGCGATATTAAATCTTTGGTTTAAGAACATCAACTTCCACAATGTTTAACACATCCGTAAGATTCCTATAATGTATGAACTGTATTCTGGCTACTTTTTAACCATTTCTAGTGAGCAAAATCCTGCAAATGTACACTGGGCCAGTTGTTAAGTAATCATAGGATGAATTCCTACCTTTAAGCAGTTGACCTCAGAGTTCCTACATCCTTCTTCAGCAATTAGAGGTCCAGAGGTTAACTGAGGTTCTAACCAGCTTCTTATAAATGCATGGGGGTAAATCCTGTTCAGTGGCTCATTCACTGACATGTCTGCATGAATCAAGCCATCAGGATCTGCCTTTTATCATAGGGACTGAATAAATGGCTGTTCGATCCAGCAGTGAGCAAGCACTGCTATGACAGAAGGTGCTGAATCAGGCCTTTACCTCAGAATAAGTTAGTGCTAGGCAAGGGAGTTGGGGAATGCAATTGCCAGTTTAAACTGTAGTATAATTTTCATTTAATTTGACAGCTTTCTAACTATACATCCTGTAACCTTTTGCAAAAAAAGCAAGACCTGACTGTCATACCAGGGTCCTGGAAATGTCTGTCAAATAATACCAGAAAAAAATTAGAAAGTCTGAAAGTATGGTCTGCACTAAGAAAAAATAAACTAGGGTATAGTGATCAGATTTTCTCAGTGTCAACATGAAGATCAAGGTCAGAAAAGTAAGCCAAACATCCTCAGCTATCTTTTAACACAAGGGCCCTTTTTTCTTGTAGTGCTGCCACAGCAAAACAGATGCTAGAAATTCTCACTCCAAAACTCTTTGCTTTCCATCCAGTTTTAAAGCTGTGGTGATGTTCCAAGTTAAACTCACAAAGGAGAAAGAAATATGCCAGTGTTTTCATTGTAATATGAATTTTCCATTGAAGATGTGGTTGAATTAGCAGTTCATTTTTTAACTATTACTTTAATTTTATCCTTGTGGTCAAACTTTTTTTTTCTTTCTATAAAAGTCGTGCCTCAGTCCTATGCCTGTTGAGACACCTTGACATAAAATGTCTTAAAGGGAAGGGAACTGTCTAATTATATGTCTGTAAAGTGGCTAGAGAGCTTCATTTGTGTGGAGTAAAACAAATAAGAGAAAATGTGGAGGAATGTGCTGCTGAATGAATGAGGACATAACCATCTTGTTCCCATACATGGGCAGTAATATTAAGGTACTGGGAGTGATTCTGAGTCTAGACATCCATTATAGGTTTTGTATTTTCAACCCCTCTTTTAACTTGTGCCTGGAGTAACCGATGTGTTCACACACTGGGACATTTAAAACAAGGCAGAAGGAAACTTCCACCCCCTCCCCCCCTTTTTATATAGAAAAGTAAAGAAAATTTTATACTTTTTGATTATAAACTTCCTATGCTTTATTTACCTCCCAGGCACTATGCTTTAGGGGTTCATCAGTCCTGATCAATGGTGGGCTTTCAGAATTTGGGATACAGAAAATTCTTAGGACATTTTAAATTCTGGATCATTTTCCAGGAGGTAACTCATAATAAATTCAAGGCCGGTGGGTCCTTTTTAGCTGGACAATTAATGCGGAGTTGTAATCTCAATGCCAGTTGGCCACTATGAGTATGTGAGAGGGACAAATCCAACTCATGATCCTTTTCTTTTATGGAAGGTAATAGAAATTAAGAGAGGGTTAAGTCAATGGGTACTGGAAACAGAGGAAGCTGGCAGTAGGAAACACAGAGAGGAAGCAGCTGACTGAGACCCCCATGTTGAAGCTACATAGGACAGCAGTGAATTTGGCTTACTGAAAATATGGAGAGGCCAGTAAGGCTGCAGACTGTGAAAAGCAGGGAGGAAGGGCTCTGGGGAGCACAGATGACTTTTCCCTCTGTTTGCAATAACAATTGCCTACCTCCAAAGAGGGAGCATTGGACACAAGCTGCATTTCAGCTCCTTCCAACCTGTCATATCCCAGGATATGGCTACTATATGCGCATTGCAAGCCAAGGTAATATGAAGAAATCTCAGGTGCCCTGTGCAGACCCTGATGAAATAAACATTTTAGCTACATTTAATGAAGCTAAGGCAATTTGAAGTAGCAGTAGTTGTTGGAGACTTGAAGTGAAAACACAGGCCAGCAAACCTTAAAAGAGCTCAATGCCTTTCCTCAGGGGATCCTTTCGCCAGGCTGCAGTAATGACACTAGAGCGTAACTAATGAAACAAGACTTTTTAGAGATGACTGGATAAAGTTGCCTGGGGGTTCTGTTTTCTTGCCTAAGGCAGTACCAGAGGGAGCCCAGATAAAATTGTCTGGGTGGTTTGACTAGGAGTTTTCACAGCTTTGGGTTCTTTTCAGTTCCACAGTCTACATTTTACAGATGTTTAAAGTTTCCTGCAATCTGCAATACTGCTTCAGGAGCTTTCTTCCCTACATAACAGTTGTGCATGCTCAGAAATCTTTCCTTAACTTGATTGCACTGGAATTGTTAAATTATTCTTAAATTCAGTTTGTTCTTGAAAGTTATTTCCCCTTTCTCAGTGTGCAATTGCCAAGGAGGAGTGTGAAGAAAGAGTCCTGTAAGGACCTGACTTCTGTTATGCCATGCCTGAGCACAAAAGTTAGCAGACCTGAAAATTTACTGTACAGGTGCACACCACTTTTGCAGCCACTCCTAATACAACATTTAATCTGGGAAGAAACAGGACAGTGCTCTAACAACATAAGAAAACTCCACACAGTGCAATTCATGAAGGGAAAAGCATCATTGCCAAGTTAAAAATAAACTTTGCAAGACAGACATGTGCTATCTCTTCTATCATCCATTCTAAGGGATGAAATTTTCTGTATTTATAACTATATATGGCCTTAAAAATATACAGTCTCTTTTGCCTTTCAAAACTTTACCCATCTTCCATACTAATACATTTTAATACTATCTAAATCCATTACATTTTAATCCAAATTCTGTTAAATACACTTGCTGTACCAAAATATGCCTTGATACAAAAAATGTCAAATAACCTGGATTCCTGAGTGCCACTCAGAAGTACTTCAGTACTCAGAAGCCACTGATTCTGCAGCCTCCTTTTAGTCTCTGTCAATTCCTTCTTGACAGTTAAGAAGCAGATTTTCAGGAGTTTTATTCTGAAGGGTATCCCTAATTTCTGGGACTGAAGAAGTGTGTGAAGCCTAGCCACTCTTCCTGCAGTGCCTCTTCAGCCATATTTTCTACACAGGAATCCTCCTCTGGCCTTTGCAGTCCATAGGTTCATCTCCCAGCCCTTTCTCTCCTTTATTTTTTCCCCAAAGCTGAATTTGAACCAGATTCTGTTCTATTTTAGAGTTACTCTCTGGATATGAATGATCATTTACAACTGTTACTGGTTTAACCAGAAGTAAATCATGCCCTCATGACTGCTGATTTTTATGTTATTTGACTGCAATAAGCACAATTGCACTCAGGGAACAATGACTCATCTCACTCCAGCTAAAGGGGTTTCCTGTAGAAAGAAAGTCTCAAGGCTGAGGTGTAGATTTGCAATCAATTAAGATCCTGATTCAGCATCAAATTTGAGCAGGTACTTCATGTGCACTTGAAGTATCATCTCATTCAAGGTATATATGCCTAAATGCTTTGCTAAATATGTCGACTTCAGTACATCCTTATATAGTTATCCAAATCTGGGTTTTCAGAGCTGTAGAGAACAAACGAACTTGAGTATGTCAGAGCTGCGTGTGGGAATTCAAGAGAAGTCTTCGGGCAGGTAGCTGTGGTACTCAGATCCTGGTGGTAGGAAAGGAAAACAAAAGATACACTGGAAGGTGGCCTATGACATCTGAGAACAGAGTTTGTAGTAAAGATGTGAGATCAGTGACCTTTTCTGTGTGCTGAATCTAAAGAGCTTGAGGCTGTTAAGCACAATCCCTGTGCGCTCTCAGTGATTCTTGTAAGCCAAAAGCTAGTGGGATTTAACAAGAGAGTGGCTACTGAAACATTTCTTCCCCTGGTTTCAGCATGCTCCTCCAACAGTCTTCAAAATCTTTTCATTCTCTTTGTGTGGAAAGAAAGGACCACCTCTACATGGCAGTGAATAACATACCCTGCCTCTTCCCATTGCTGTATGAGAGAAAGATGATGACCATGTGTGTACTGCCTTTGGTGAATTTTTTCTTTCCCAGCTTTGAGCTTGAATGCTGCTGAACTCTTCTAGGATGCCCTGCAAACCTGACTCTCCCTGAATTGTAACCATGTAGTCCTGCACTACAGTATTGCCATTGCTAGCCACAGGCTGTGAGCTCTGTATGGAGTCTGCAAAGTCTCAGGACTAAGGCTTCTTGGTGTTGCTCAGCTTGAACTGCAGCTTCACCTGCCTTCAACTTTCTTTTAATTGGTTTAACTGTGACAGCAATTTCTCTAATTGACCAAGTGTCTATGGGTGATTTGTTCTACTCTTGTTGATCTTTGTAGGGTACAACCACAGTTTTAGATAGATAGCAGTAACAAACAGTTTTTCTATGCATAAAGAAGTACTTTTGACTCCAAAATAATGATGTCCTTATGAAGAAATACAAGCCTGAAATGACAGCAGAGAATTAGAGACGCAGGATGCAGTCTAAAGGACTACAGGCACAAGCTGACAAGAGATGGGGCACATGCTTGGCACTGGAGACCCCATGGCTGTAAACAACCTACCAATGGACACTCAAAGATGTGCCAGACCTGGAGCTGGACAAATACAATTTGAGGAGTAACAAAGAAACAGTATCTAACTTATGTAAAAGGCCCTATATGTAGTAGACTCAGATGCAACATGGAGCTGCAGACCAACAAAGACAGAAGTGTAATAGCATGTTAGAAAACATAAAAGGACCTCAAGTTAAATCCAGAGTGAGGAAAAAGAAACCCTTAGCGTGAACATCACTTTTCTTCCAGGAAAGGACTCCACTTGCTGACAGATCTCTAATCCCACCGCTACAGGAATGAAACTGCCAACTTTAGTACCCAGAGTGGGGCACCCAGGTTAGTGAAGGGGCAAGTATAACACCAAGAAAATTGTCAGAAACTAAGAATTATACGGATTTAAATTTTAATTCAAGCATTATTATTTATTCCTCTGTAACTATTAGGTCTAGACTACTTATTATTAGATTCTCAAGATTTCAATAAACTCATGGCTTTATTTCTACATAAGGTATGCTTTCCCTTTGCTATAAACAGGATTTTAAGAGTAGCTTTATCAGATTTGCAGGACTGAGTCTTAACTCCTAGCACAGATCTCAAGTCAAGAGGAATGAGACTATGAATTTAGACATGTATTTCAAGTTCCAGGGAAACCAAATGGAGACACACACACTCACACATAGATACATATAAATATATCACATAGTTACATATAAAAATATATATACACATATACACACACACACATGTTCACAGGCTTGGAGATAAATGCTTTCCCTAGCAGAGCTCTACATGCAGTGTCAGGTTAGAGACAGGGCAGGGTTCAGCTCCAGCACTGCTCAGGTCCTCTGTGCACTGAACCCATGCACAGGGACTTGTTTCTATCTAACTATCCTTCCTGCAACCCATCCAATTCCCTTCTTTCTCACTGTGGTTCAGCATCCATGCAGCTGAAGCTGCACCAGAGTGGGCTGTGGCAAATAGAAAGGCCTGACAAGAACAAATCAATAATAGCACTAAATAGGAGCTTAGCTAGGTGGGAGACCAGACTCGGCAGCATGCTCCTGAGCTGATCTAAAACACCCATACAGGTGATGGCACCCTCTAACTAGTCCTTTTCCACTGTGACCCTTTTCCTAAGAGAATTACCTTTCTGAACTAGTCCTGGGGTGATCTCTGGGCTTTCTTCCACTTGTTAGCCTTTGAGGTTGCAGACTCATCTGTTCAGCTGCCAGCCTTCTCTAGCATCTGACTCTTCAGCGATGTTACACAAGCTCCCAGGGTAGTTATTTTGCTGTTCCAACTGCTACACTTGAAATGGCTGAATTTTGGTGATTTTTTCTTTGTTTGGAAACCGAAAGTCAGTGGTTTGATTTATAGCAATAAATTTCTTCAAAGGTCAAGCAGCATTCCACTTGCTATCAGGAAAGTATGTGCAGTACTTTGGCAAGGAGTAAACATGAAAATCTTACACTTTGCCAAAGTTTAAAATACGTAAGTCATCTCTGAATTAAGTGATTGGAAAGATGTGTGTGTTTTAAAACTCTGCATCAAGTTAACAGTCAGTGTTTTAATCTCAAAAACTGCTTGAGGAGGAGGTTATGTTTAAATTCCCGGCAGGTTAAGATTCAGATCCTATGTTTGAGAAGAAATCAGCATCACGCTTTCTGGACAGACTGCTTACTGGTAAGTCTGACAAGCAATAGGGACTTAAAACACAAACCAAAACAAAAGAGACTTATGAACAAGTGAGTTGAGCTTCATAGGGCATCATTTCAGACAGAAGTGCCTAGTCTGCAGAAAGGCAGAAAGCCAAAACTAAGTACCTTGTTAATGTTAATAAAAAAAAAAAATCAGCCTACTGGTGATTTGTGATTAACTAACTGAGCACTGAAGCATAAGAACTCAGCAAAAAATATGCAGTTACAAAACAGCTATCTGTTGGCACAGTTATATTTGTTTTCACAGAACTACTGGATAGCAGGGATAATTATTTGCTGCACAAAGTGCTGTCTAAGCTTCAACAAGTTTATCCGCACAGCTCCAACAGTCAATGAGGAAATAAGCAATTAATATCTGGACAACCAAACCTTCTGGAGCTCCTGGCTACTACCATGTCCCCTCACATGGCAAGAGAGCAGAGGAATGTGGGACTGGACTCAAGAACTGCTGATTCCCTGTCTTGTGCTAAATCTCAGTCTCTAAGGAGAGTGTGAAAGGGGCTGCCTGGGTTACCTTACTGGAAGATGGGGCCTAGACAATCAACTGAAATTAATCCCATTGCCTTGTATTTCCATCTGTTTCTCTGTGTTCTAGTTAATGCAGAACCTGAAATCTTTCAGAGTTTGCAGTTCACTGGTAACTGTATTAGTGGTGAAGCTGACATCACTTTGCTGACTTACTTTGCACTCACTTTCAGAAGCCATGGAAAAAGTTAGCTTTATTTTTTTTCCTCATGACTTCTTTTTCTTATTACTCAACATACCCTTATTTTTTTACTCAAAGTCAGAGCCAGGCACGTCCAGCTAGATGGAGGTTTTGACTTTGCTTCAGATCATATGTAGTTCTTCAACAGGTTATTTCAAACTGACCTTCTTCAATCTTACTCATCAGTTGTGCAATTGTCCTGGAGGAGTAGAGCAAACATGGTTATTCCTGTCCTGAAGCTGTACGAGTCCTACCATGCTCATATCAAAGCTCCTTGAATGGCTTCATGGAGGTATTTTGCTCATATGCAATTTATCCGTAGGTGGGTTGAAGGCATGATTAAGCAGAACTCCAAACTGACATTAATTATGGTGAAACTTTAATATGACAAGTCAATCAACAAACAGTGGAGCAAAAAGGTCGTAAGGGGAAACCATGCTCCTCTCAGTTAGTCGAGTTGTAAACAGTGAAGTGAACACACGTCAACTAGTCTAAGCCAGAATGTGCCAGGGAATGTTATAACTCAGCTCAAGATTTGTAAAAGACCAGCTACATTCATGTGGAAGAAACCATATGATTTGCTGAAACGTGGCCACTAATTAAGTTTTATTTCATGATTGTGTCTTTAAACTAACTTACTGGTATTTAGTTTTACTCTAGCTCCAAGATAATGAACCTAAGAGTCTTTTAGATGTTAGAATTCTTAACAAAGCAACAAAAATGCAAGAAACACAATATAATCTCAGAATTGGAAAGATTTTTTCATTACTTGTGTTTTATTATCACCAGAACTGCCAGCTCTATGCTATTTGGACAAAGAAGTGGAAATTTGTTTCCTCTTCCATGAAATAAACACTGCATTTATGCCTCCTGAATATAGAAAAAGGTTTTACAACCCTAATTATAAACAATTCTTTATTCTCAGCTCATAATCCATAATCTCTTCAGTAACAAGTAGTGTCACTAACAAATAGATTGATCCCATTTATAAAACTTCAGTATTAATGATAGAGCAGGACAGAGTAGAGTTTGATTTTGGAAGGGAAGTCTGACATTGGTGTCCTAGCTTCAAAATTATATTGTGCTTTTTAGAAGATACTCCTGTTCTTGTGCTTTAAGGTGATGCTTGAGTCACCAAGAAGGAAATCATATTTCAGAGCAGGAGGTTTGCTACTAAAAAAAACAGGAGAAGAAACTGATCTGTCTGCTTTCTTATTTCTTCTTTTATTCTTCACAGGAACTTTGGTTTTCACCTTAAACCAAACTGGCTCCTCTTTCATCAAGCAGTATTTTTTAATTATTTATCACAGAAATTGCTACAGTCATAACAAAGACTGGGGACGATGTACTTTTGAAACTGTGTGTCAGGAGAGCTGGTTGGTAATTTTCCACTAACATCATATTTATGTGGGCAATACTTAATTTTCCTGATGTTTTCTGATTTCCCAGCAGACCATCCCAAATGAAATGTTTCATTCTGCGTGACCTTGAGCTATTGGTTACAAAATAAGCACCTTCCTGGCAGCTGGGCTTTGGCTGGAGCCCAATCTGAGAGGGAAGTAGTAGGAAGGCCAGTTGGATAAAGCAGACCACAGGTGAGATGAGTTTGGAAACAGCCCACCTGTGAATGCCAGCAGGGCTTAGCCATGGAATAAGTTCTCAAGCCAGTCAAGACTGCTTAGGACCTTGAAACACCAAAAGAACACTTTTGTAAGAAATTTCAGCATTTCTAAGAGCAGTTTTCAACAGAGAGGGTCTTTGTGAGCAACCTAAGCTGTGGTATTTGTCCCGCTATGTGACTCCAGCCCTGGGTGTTTTGTCCATGCTTCTACACAATGCTGGCATCAAAGAAGAAAGCAGTTTTCCAGACATGTAGTCCAGTCTCTTACCATTAAACCTTCTCTCATTCACTTATTTCTCCCATTGTTACACAAAGCAAGAAGCTACACTTGTGGTTGTATGCAAAATGCATGGAGGAAGGATGCTTTTGTGACTTCTTAGAGAAATGAAAGACCCATCTTTACTTGCTTCCAAGCTTTCTGAGTCATGTCTCAACCTGAGGACTGCAGAGGTGGGTCCTGACCTCATACAAAACGTGATGCAAGATTTGCTGAAATAGCACCTTTTCCCTGATAATTCAGATTAATTCTTACCACAGTTTGCAAAAGATGGGTCTGCATTCAACCGTATTACTAATTGTTGCAACTTTCAAAATATTTACCACTTGATGTGTCTTCCCAGATCTCTTTGTCCAAAATGGTTCTATCAAAGAGATGTTTCTCATGAGTGCAAAAGCCACCAATGAACCATAGCGGAACAAGCAGAATTTCCGTACTGAATTTTGAATTCCAGCCCCTTCCATAGCATGGGTTTCCTTTTGGTGTAAGAACCGACCCTGCAATGGCAAAAGACAACATCTTTTCAGCACTTCAGAGAGACTTAGGATTCAGCAGTGCCTTTCACTATCTCTAAATTGTCATCACCACTGCTTTGAGCCTTGGTGTGTGGCCAATGTTTTCCTCCACAATGGGCAAAACAGAGTGTGACAAGTCGCTGGCTACAGTATTAAGCTCTCAGTAGTATACTGTACGTAATTACATTTTATGCTGTAAGCTCTTTTGGTCAGTCTCCTTCCATTATGCCTCTGTGCTAGTTCTGCATTGATAAAAATATCACTAACTTGCATTTTTTTTTCACTTTTCTAAATAATGGAGACTAACAATGCTAAAAATATATATATCTGTTCCATCTCCTTGTCAATATGAAAGGGATAATAGCAGCACACAATAATACTCAACTGAATAATGCCCTTTCTTAACATCTAATGAAAAACATTATTACAATAATCCATATTAAAAGTATCTTAACACCCAAAGATATAGCCTTCTCTTTCTAAGTCTTTTCTCCCAGAAGCTGACGACAGACAAGCAGGCCTCCCTTTTACCAGGTTTTCTTTACAAGCAACCTAAATTTTGCTTCAGCCCCTTCTGGTCCTTGCAGCCTCTCCCAGCCATCTCACTGCCCCTTGGTGTTTGTAGGCTATATATTTTGCAAAAGGCTTCATCCCTTCCCTGGCACTGCCCATAGCTTTGCAAGTCAAGGTCCTTACACTTTTCGTCACAAACTGGTTACTCTCTCTCTTTTGTCTAGGTATGGATATTTGCTGTGGTAACCCTCCTGGGAACAAGTGAAGTTATGTGAAATTCTCCTGTCTTCCTCCTTTTTTTTTTTTCTTGTCCTGTATAATGATATTTGAAAGTTTCCCCACACCAGGCTTGCTACATCTATGCCATCTTCTGGATGTTCAGTGAATCATATTTATCCCAGAGCATGTCTGGCTGTTGCATGTTCTGACTAATGTGTAAATCTCTTTAACAAATGTTACCAGTTCCTGAAATCAGTAAAGGACAGATTGATGATATTAGGAGATAGACAAGGTTTTAGGGCCAGGGTCACAGCTTCAGATGTGTTTCCCTTGTTTACTGTCTGTATGCTAGGAAAAGTGATTGCTCTGTTGCTCAGTGAACTGTCACTTCTATGCTAAGAATAGTTAATTAATTTAGCAAAAATTTCCTCTTTAATAGGGAACCTGCTTTCACTCAGTTAAGCATTTATCAAATGTCAATTTTTTTTTTAATGCACTGAACACCTGTTCAGAATTTTCTCACTTATTTTCTGCAAAATGTGTAAGTTATTATGTTCTTTCCATGTCTGGGTTTCATGTCACAGTTTCATCAAGACCTATAGCTAGCCCTCTTTCAACTGTTTTAGAAACAATTGTATCTGAATTATGTACAATTTATGATTTCCTTGGATAATTAAGGAAAATCCTCATTTTGGTCATTCTTTTGCTATTATTTTTATATAAATTTAAATTAAAATAATACTGTGGTTTTCTTTGGTGAAAACTAACTAGAATTCTTCAATAGTGCCTCTTGTATGGTGCTCAGAACTAGTGAAGACTTCATCCAAGAAACTAATTCTTTCTTGCATATTTAAACATTAACAATGTGCTTAAATGACTTGCTAAACCACAGCCTGGATAGCAAAGACAGGTAGATAATTTCAGCTTTAAACAGAGAGATGATGAATAATACACATTACTTAAGTTTTCCACTTAATCTCCTCCATTATCTGAAGAACTGCAAATAATTCATTGAAAAAACAGAGAAAGAGTAGGCTATTTCATTACTTTAAATGCTGCTTTTAATGAGCAGGCAATGCTAGACTGATCAGTGAGGCTGTGCTGCTGTATAATAATTTATTGATTTCAAAGCCAAACACTAAACAATTTTCTTGTAGAAATTTATATTACAGTTATTACAAAGTAAGGTTTCTTATGAAAGTTGGCTATCTGATATTAAAAGTTAAACATATAAAGAGACCAGGCTTTCATTGTCAGAAAGCACTTACAGTAACTTACTGCTGAATGGTACTTTCATAGACTAATGATTCTTACAGTCAGTTGAAAAAAAGATCATTTTGACTCAATCATAGATTCAGATTATGGGCA
This sequence comes from Mesitornis unicolor, assembly GCF_000695765.1. Taxonomy (NCBI): domain Eukaryota; kingdom Metazoa; phylum Chordata; class Aves; order Mesitornithiformes; family Mesitornithidae; genus Mesitornis; species Mesitornis unicolor. The sequence goes on along the minus strand of NW_010161595.1, from coordinate 28,930 downwards.
TGAATGAAAATCTTGAAATCCCTCAATGGCAGTTATATTTTTTCCCAGATTATTGGAAGTGGAGAGCAATGAGGACTTACATTTGCATCACTTTTTTTTTTGTAGAAGAATAATTTCAGCTATATATCAGAGATCATAAGTTTCTGAACTGACAGGGCCTTGCATTGCCAGATCAAACTTTGAAATCTTTTTTAGTTCATAAATTGTGGTGAGTGGAAAATACCAGACCCACACACCAACACAGAGGTTGTGTGATCACATTTGACTTCTTGTGATCACATTTGACTTCTTGAGTAACTCCTGACACAGAGATGTCAGAACGCAGGCAGAGCTCTGGGACCACTGAAATACAGACAACTGGTATGGTCCTGGCATAAGTTGTACGTGCACACCCTCGGTTATTAACTTGATTCTTCTTCTGCTTGTATATTCATGGTGGTTTCTCCCTAAACATATTTGTTTTAATTTCACTTTCTGACAAGAAATTCCAGAAACTAGAAAAATTCATATTCCGGTTCATGTTCACCTGCAGACTCAGAATCCTATGTTGTAGTTATTCTACTCCACAGATGAAGGTAAAGATGTGGACATACAAATACTGGTGGGCCAAGTCCGGGATCTCTAGTGCAAGGGAGTACAACTACACGCCTCAGGACACTCAGAATGATCCTGCTGTTGTCATTTGCTGGTATCTCAAGCAAAGCCAAACCTTCCCTCCAAGGAGCAGTTCAACAGCAGGCTGACCTCTTACACTGTGCATATTCATTTTGATAAGAAGCTTGGCCAGCATGAGATAAACCAGGAGTAAAAAGATCAGATATTCTCCCTGCCTCTCCCAGCGTGCACAGATTCAACCATGTTAGTCCCTCCTAGACCAACTCCTGATTAAATCTCATGGTATTAAGGCTAGAAAAATATATTTTGCATGAGGTTCAAGAGAGCTTGCTAAGCTGAGGAATATAACCTTGTTAATACACTTGTCAGCACAGGGGACAGCGGTTTGCAGCTAACAGACAGGAAGATAATTAATAGAAATCCAAAGATACATGAGAATGAAGATGAAACTGCTTGGCTGTAGCACATGTATTCAGGATTTCAAAAGACTTGACAAACTCCAATTTAGCTATCTGACAACTGTGGATGGAGAGAACAGACAGAGGTTAAGGCCAGCATTTCTGAAGCATCTGCTTCTTTTTATAGTCTCATTACTTTTAGAGCTCACCTTTGGGTTCACATGCCAGGAACCTAAACTGAAAAGCACATTATACGTAGGTGTTTTTAATTTACAGAGTAGAACACCATTGCTGAGCACTGTTGCTGACTTTCTTTTAAGACCAGACAGCATCATGGACATTTTGGAAAGGTGAAGCATGGGAATGTATCACCATCCTAGCAAAGTGCAAACAAGGAGCACTGAAAATTTCCCCTCACATTCTGTACCAAGGTGGGTTTAATCGTACCTAAAATATCCAGTTAGCTGCATAAACTGGTGATCTTTGCTCTCTCCAAAGGCAGTGCAGACAGGGAACTCCAAGGGGCAATCCACTCCAACTAATTTAAACATCTGCTTCAGTGGGAGTTTACTGGTCAAGTTTAGAAGCTTAACTGGGGGTTGGCAAAAGTTAGGTGGAATGGGACATACCTTGTACAAATTGCACCCAGACTTTTTATTGGTTTGCAAATATTAAATTAAGAAAATGAAAGAATAAATGTCGGTGCAAATCAGAAAAACTTGTTTCACTTACAAAGCAGTCTGGAGAATTCAAAGACAGTCAAAGAGAGAGTGCCCACATCTTCTCTCTTGTGAGACAGAAAAGAGGAATGAGACAGATATAGCAAAAGATTCATAAAACCAAGCTGACTACACCTCTTAAAAGAATGCTAATCTCCCTGCTCTGAATTATATACTGTCTTTACCTAAAGTGAAACAGTTCCAGTTAGCAATCCACCATTATGATTTGTGCTGCTCTAAATGTAAGAATAATCCATTTCACCCCAAAATGAGTCATAAACTTCTGGAAGGAGGACTGTAAACAGGATCATTCAATATCCACCCCTCTGCATTGTTCTGTAAAGAACCATTTCTAACCTAATTATCTGGTCCAGCATATTTATGATGCTGCCCCCAAATCCACTTTGTATTGATAACAGATTATTTCTGTCTAAGTAATGGAGCTGTCTCTTGTTTGCTGCTTATTCATTATTTCTCAAGTGATTGATGTTAAACCCATAGACTTTTGGATGAAAACTCTGATAAATTTGCTCTAGGTTTGCAAACGAGTGTCATAATCCCTTGAATACCATTTCCTTTTCAGTCTATATGAAAAAGCTGTGCAGCTAACTAAAGTATGTTATGCAGTAGAGATCCATGTTTTTAAGGCCCAATAACATGGAGAATCAAGTGACTCGTCCATGTTCCCACGCTAAGGGCTTGATCCTGTGAGGAGGTAGGCAAGCCTTCACATGCACTGCAGTCAAATAAAGCATGAGCTATGCTTAAATAAAGGCTCAACCCAATTTCATCTTTCTCTTGGCTTAAAATGCCCAGAGCACTAGTGGACTATGGGAGAGATAAATATATATGAGTGGAAGCGGAGATTCCCACTCATAGAAAAGTCTGTATTTGTATCTGGTTAACCAAAGACATGTCACATTAAGCAACCACTGTTCTCTAAGAAACCCAAATGCATGAAGGGGTTTCGTGCATTAGCGGGAAGGGAAGGTTTGGGTGTTGTGCAGGAAGATAGTTCCTGACTTAGGTTCCCCATTACCTTGTTCCTCAGGGAACCATTTCTACGGAGGCATACAGTTTGGTTGGGTGTGATGCCTGCTTTATATCAAAATGGACTGAATTAAGCAAATGCACAAGTCAGAGAAGCTGATCAAATGTTAACTTCAAGCCATCCTGATTAACAAAGAAATCTTCATCTTCATCTTCATCTTCATCTTCATCTTCATCTTCATCTTCATCTTCATCTTCATGTGTGGATCCAAATGGCAAGTGCAGTTCTACACAGAGCAAGTTTGTTTAAAGATTGCCAATATTTGGTAGCAGATATGGGATTTTTAAGGTACAATCAAACTGCACTTATTTCCAGAAGGGGAAGATACGTGTATGCAAAATACTTGTTACATCTGTGATGACAAATTCAAAGTGTCCAGGACCATTCTTTAGCACTGGTGCCAAAAGGCAGTGAATAGCCACATCCATACTAATGTACTCTCAGCCTTGCAGTCAACTCAGCTACATGCAAACTATTTCTTGGGAAATGCCTCTGGGACATGCTAGCTCTCAAAAGGGATGAAAAGATAATTGGGAGAGTCATAGAATCATAGAATCAGAATATTTTAGGTTGGAAAAGACCCTTAAATCCAATCATAAATGAAACACTACCAAGTCTACCACCAAACCATGTCCATAAGCACCACACGTACCCTTTTTTAAAATACCTCCAGAGATGGTGACTCAACCACTTCCCTGGGCAGCCCATTCTAGTTCATGATAACCCTTCTGGTGAATAAATTTTTCCTAACATCCAATCTACAGCTCCCCTGGTGCAACTTGAGGCCATTTCTTCTTGTCCTATCTGTCTGAGACTAAAACCATATTAGCGACTGCTTTAAAAGTTACACCGAACAGGAGACAAATTTACAGCAGTTGAGAATGTTTCCTGGCACTCTTTAATCTACTGGTAGAGATGTAGCCTCTATAAAAAGACATGGTTAGTAATCTAAATAGAATATACCCCACAAATTTAATGTTACAGGAGGGTTTGCAAGAAGAGATAAATACATAGTAGGAGTGACACTCAAACTGGATTTGAAGGGATTGTTTTCTGCTTCTTTTTTAGCTTGAATATCTAGTGTAATTTCCTCTCAATGGTTTATTCTTCACATGAAAGATGAGACTCTGGCTAGAAGCCTGTTGTAACTGGAAATTAATTTTATGTGCTGCAGCACACTGAAACTCTTTGACTTTTCAGTACAGATAAAGAGAGACAGAGATATACCTATATATATTAGCAGCTTCCAGTGTATTTCCCTTCGAGATTTGCAAACCTGGCTAGCTGGCCATCCATGCTGTAATAGCTACATTGCGTTAAAACATCTGTCCCTTCTCATTACCCAGCACTATCTGAGGAATTAACTACCTGGGTCTGCTGTGCTCCAGGAGGTATGGTTCACAGCTTAATTTTCCATTGGTTTACTGGGATTTGGAACAAGCCCTGTAACAACAAAATCAGGAGTCTTCTGCTTTTCTTATCAGGGGCAGACTTCTATGCAGTCTCAGAGAAAGGCTGGCATATTTTATGATGAAAGACTTATCATTCAGCATGCAAATTTCATACAGAGGTGAGATTTATTAAGATCTTCAACCACTGGGTAAGATCCAGAGAAATTCCTATTTAGCAGCTACATGGCTAAGCCTCCTGAGGACTTTTGGAGAGGAGAGGCCCTTTGAGCTCTGCTATTCCATGTTTGACATGTGCCAGAAATGACACAGTCTGTACAGAACATGAAATGAAAGCAGCACCTGGACCTCCCAATGTCTTCTTCCTTAGTTCTGCTGGCTCAGCATGAATTAGAGCAAGTCAATTGAATGAAGTATTCCTATTATATTTATTCTAAAAGTTAGCTACTGATCCATTTTTCTACAGCAAGTGCAAAAGTCTGTGTAATCTTGTGAAGAGATGAAAGATTCATATTTTTGTAAAAGTTCTTTTATTTTTACCTTTTTAGTCAAATCATCTGGAAGATGAAGAACCTGCTATTTCCATTAAATGCTCCCTCCTTGTGCATTGACTAGTAGCTGGAAAATAAGATTATTTCTTGCATCCGTTCTTAAGAATTTATTGTTGAAAAACCACATGGACACATAGACATACATGTAATATGTATCTTTTATGCACAAATACACCCTGCAGTGCTCAAAAAGGATACAGAAGTACCAGTAGGACCATTTGAAAGTTTCAGAAGAGTTATTTCTCATTGCAGCCTGACTGAGGTCAGGATACAGCCCTTAACTGGCTCTATGCAACCACCAGCCCATGCTGATGCAGTCCAGTGACTATGAACACAGCTGTATGAAGCAGAGGCACAAAAACTCATCACACCCCAAACGAGGGACTGCCACTGTTTCTTTCCAGCTTGCGTTACAACTGTGCAGTTGCATTGCACTCAGCAAGGACAGTAAGGGCTAACCAGAAGCAGGAATTAAAAAGTCAGCCAGCCACACATCCATATGCAGGCAACAGTGTCCACTTTTAAAAATAAGTTTTATGTCTTACTTGTAGAAAACCAAACTCAGTTTTGAAGCCAATGGCATTTGGTGACGGTGCTCTGATAGTGCTGTTAACAAATCTGAAACAAGTAAAGCAAAACTTGCAATTGTTTTCAATAAAGTCTCACATTCCTATTCCTTCCTCAGTCCCCTGCTCATTACAAATTGCTTTTCTATCTGATAAATAAAATCAGTTTACCATGTTTTCTTCCCAGTTTATTTATGCATATGAAACAGACTGAGGATGAAAACATTGCGCGCACCACTCAGCTGCTGCTCTGCTTGCTATTCCAGGGCTGGCAGGATCTGAGTTGCTGTTGTAACCGCTGACAGAGCTCTTGTCAGACAGGAAAGGTTACTTATATCAAAGCAAAATCCGTAAGGTAAGACAATCTACCCAGAGTGCTTAGATAGCACTCTTCACCTCCAGGAGAAAGCTTCAAAGGCAAGTTATGAGAGCAAGCTGTGAGACTGGGAAAAAGAATTTGGAAGTTTTTGAAGATTATATAAGCCACAGTGACTAGCAAACAAGCCTTGGCTAATCAGCAGTGGGTGTAAAAATGGATGGGGCATCAGTTATCCATGTCAGCATTATCGTGGAGTGCAGTGCAATAGGAGCAAAGCAGCTGTTGCTGAAAACCTCCAGATCCATGAAAATTTCAGCATCCATGTGCAGCTTCTGGTTCAAAGTAGTCTGTTTTGACAGAGAATTCACCAGTGTCTTACAGTTATTGTTATTAGTACTGCTGCTTTACTCTTAGGGTCTTTTGCTAAGGATCCAAAGCAATGGCTCATGGTAGCTCTTCCACCTAGTTATTGACCCAGCTGGACATACTGGACAGAATCATATACATGACATAGGATGCAGAGCATTTTGGCTTTGGAGTCAATTTGAAACAGAGGTCTTTTTTTCTTGTTTTTTCTTTTATCAGTATCAGCTCAGGTTTGACTGCTGTATTTTTGGAGCAATACTACTAATAATAGTGAAAATTCCTCCCGTATATTTATACTCTAATGTTTCCAGAGAGGAGAAAAAAAGCCGACATCCATTTCTTTTGCCTTGTTATTTTTCTCCCTCTCTGTACACGAAGTGCTAATGATCAGTTCTTCAATAAATGACCTGTAAAACATCTTGGCAAGTTTATGGCCAGGCCAAACATCGATCTGCTTCAGCAGAGAAGGAATAAGAAAGACCCGAAGAAATAGCCACAAAAGGAATAAAAAAGAGCTGTACTATTGCAAAAGCAAACAAAGCAGCCTAAGAGAAGCAGTCTTTGCTGCCCAGGCAAAGAATGAAGTATAAATAATACCTCTCACACAGAAGAAGTCAGCTGCAGAGTGAACTGCAGCAGGCACTGAGCTAAACAAAGTCCTTACCTAAGAACTGGAAAAAAAACATCTGGGTCTGTCTGCTCTTGGAAAACAACCTGCTGCTGACAAAGATGTCAGCATCAGAAATCCCTCCTTTCCCCCCACTTTGAATATCTCCCAACTATTTTCTTTTCAGCTGGTGTTGACTTGGTGACTTGGTCGCTCAAATCAGTGGGACGGAAATAATTTTCACCACTATTGCAGGTTACTCACCTAGTGCAACAGTACCTTAACACTTTTCAGTTTCCCTCATGCTAATAGGGATTAAACATTTCTTCTGTGCCAACTGTGGGGAAGTCAGTTGCTGACAACTCATGTCAGCCACATGTCATTCTGTGGTGCAGCTGGTTTCTGGAGTTTTGTTTGTACCATTTGTAACATAGGCTCAGCTCTGGGAGATGACAGGGCTAGCAGACCTTTGGCTGTAACCACGATCTTATGCGATGAGGTGTCTTATTCATGATCAGCAGGTGTTTGGAGCATCATATGAAACAGCAGCACTGTTTACTGCAATCATGGGGGCAGCAGTTCACTTGTCTTAGAAACTATGGCTTTACCACAATGGAGAGAGGTTCTGGTGTGAGCAGCAGCGGATAGCTTTTGCAAAATTTCTTTAGCACAGATGGAACTCCAAGGAGTTGAGGGGCTCTTTCATCATCAAAATAAATTCAACTGCAGGAGTAACTATAGATTTGATCAACCTGAGAATGTAAGGGCCAAGTTCTACAAGAAACTTTGCTGTCCTGAAAACACAAAATGTCTTTAATGCTTTTAGTTACTGACTTCCACAGGTGGGATCTATAACACTAGTTTTGGTATCAAGGCCCTCCCTACAGAGGAGTCCTGCTGAAATGTACAGTTCGCAGTGTAATGGCCTCACTGAAGAAGTCCCATGGGACCTCCAGTCCCAGTACAAGGAGACTGGAGAACTGACTCTTGTGTAAAACAGCACAGTCAGGCCAGTTCCCCTCACATCCAGGTCTTTCTACAACTCAAGTCAGCACATTTAAGCTCCTGGCAGACAAAATTATCAGGCTTTGCTAATAATAATAAGAGCTGCTCTAGCACTGCTTTGGGACCAGGCACTCGAGTAGCTATTTATAGATGAGAGAAGAGCAGCAACAGGGACAAGGAAGGAAAAAATGAAACTGGCTGAATGTGTGAGAGACATTTTTCATTTTTAAATTATACATCTGCAAAGTGATCTCAGGAGCTAGCAGCTCACATCCTGTTCTCCAAACATCTGATTTCATTAAGTTTTAAGGAAGTTATAATCCCTTTATTCATAATTGTGGATTAAAAATAAAGACTAAATATATACATAATGCTCTGGATCTTCAAAGCCCTCAGTGACTGCTGCTGCAGCGACCCTTGCTAGACCCTTGTCTTTTGATGTAGGAAGTGAACATTGGTCCTGCTAAATGGTCAAGAATCACATGGAGACAGTCCTGTCTCCAAGACCAGCTCTCACATCCTGAGTCTCCAGGCACTGGCAAGGCTCCTATGAGTAATTCAGAGCACAGCCTGTGTTACTCTAAACTGGAGCTGATGAAACAGCCTCCCAGAAACTGTATCAGGAGAGGGAAATGGTGAGGGAAAAGCTGAACTCCAGGACATTTTGTCCCAGCCCTAGAGCCATCCAGTGGTTCCTGAGGGAGTACCTCACCCCTCCCACATCTCTGCTACTCACTGGGGCACTGTGACATATTCCCTCCTGCACCCTGACCAGTGCAGCACAATAAGGAGCTATACCCCCAACACTTATTTTATTACATACAGATTAATTTGGTCTTGCAGGCATCACATTGTCAACATGCTTTGCCAAAAAAAACCCAACAAAAACAACACACAAACAAAAAACCAAACCAAACCAAACCAACAAACAAAACCAAAACCAAAACCCAAACCCCACAAAAACAAGCAAACAAACATCAAACCCCCCAAACAAAACAAACAAAAAACCCCAGAAAAAAAAAGCCCCTGCCATACTGAGATACTGATATAGGGCTGAAATTAGTCCACTAGCCCACTCCAGATTAGGTTCAGAAGGTGGCTCCTTCACAGCCAGATGAGCATCTCCATACTTCAATCCATTTCATGATGTAGACATTCACTGCCCAAGACCTTTACTGAGAAAACGAGATACTCTGAGATGGACACTGCTTCATTTGCTCCTATTGAACCTGTTTTGCTTGTCATCAGCCCAGAGGGACAAAGTAGGAGAAAGAGGGAAAGAAAGACTGAGGTTGGACTTCCTCAAGACTTTCCATAGCAGGATTCCCTTCCCAACCCCAGGTTTCCACCATCCCTAGTACAACTGATTTCCAGTACAACCTTCAGCAGTTCAGGATTCAAGGAAAGCACAAATCACTTTTTCCCCCACTCTACTGAAGGCTTTGGCACTTGGGGTCCTAGCCCGGTGTCATCGTGTGTCCCCATCCCAGGGGTGCGAGTGGAGCTGGGGCTCAGCTGTCTGCATCTCCCAGCTGCGGTGCGAAGGGGACGGCGGCTGCCCGCAGCGCCCTGCGCGCTGCCAGGACCGTCTCCTCCTGCAGAGAGACGCAGCAGCCGCTTCCACTAGATGGCATCTCCGTCCTGCAAACATATCCGGCTCCCAGAGCGTTATCTAACCCTCCTGGAATCACACGGCTCATACAACATCATTTTACCATTTAGCAATTAAAGGTAGGCGAATATTTCATTACCCTACACCAATTTCTGCTCTAGGGTACCACCAAAAAATGTGCTATAGACTAGTGGCATTGGAGCATCTCTTCCGTTCAAACATCCCTTCCAAAACACTGGTACTGCTGTTAACGATCTTGTGACAGTTTGTTCCCTCAGTACCTCAGCTCATTTATTTCCAGGTGTGCTTCCTGATTGGGGCAATCTTTTCAATGCTGATAGCAAATCTTGAGATTTGTCATACTTAGAGGCTAATCCATCAGGTCAAACAGTAGCAAGACAAAGTACGTACTGACACTGCAACATTCCATCTGCAAACTGCATTATAACATGTGCAAGCTATATAGTTCAGGCTGTGACTAGTGTCATGAACAAAAATCTCAGCTGTAACAAGTCTTTCCAAGTCTCCTGCACTAAAGCCTCTTCAGAACCTGTGTTGTCTGAAACTTGTAATAAATGCCCAAAGTGATGTGTCCAGACCAACAAAGGGAGCTCATTGAAACTGCGTCTGCAATGACTACTCTGTTTCCTGTATCAGGAGGACTAAGGAGCCTTTCTTTAGTCACCTGGATATGTCTAAGTAACTGCAGCTCTGCTGTGACTGATAGACAGCACTACCCTGGAGCAAAGGAACATGTTTTGGTGACCACTCTTAGGGATACCAATGCACCATGCACATGCCCCTCTCCTCTACTACATTATTTATATACTTTGGGTACCAGTGAAGTACATCTAGCCTAACAGAATAGAAGCTGATCCAAAGAAACTTGAAACAGATTCATTAAAATTACCTGTCAAGGCACCATAACATAGATAGAGAGCACCTGTGCTGCCACACAGAATGACTCTTCAATAGCAGCCCTACTCATCAGAGTCAAGGGGTTCTGATTTTAGTGATTTATATATAAATACATATATATACATATACCATCCTATTCAATATATTTCACTGCAGGTTCCAAATTATTCTCCCTGATTTCTTCCCTGGACCCTTCCTAAGTGAGAGAACAAAATTTCTGAACTTCTTTGAGGCAAATGCACCAGAAGAAACACGAGGCATCAGCCCAATAGCTGGTGAAAGAAAGACAGATTTGTGCCTAGGGAATTCATCTGTTTCTGCAGCATTTTTCCAGAGTCACTGCAGCTACTGTAATAGGGAAAACGTGTCAGACATTAGATTATGTTGGTTTCCAATGGAAGATACCTTTAAGGTGTATATGGTGATAATAAGCTGATATGTCATATCCATTGAGATAAGTTAGACTCAGACCAATTGCCCCTAATAAACTGAACTCAAGGAACAGTGCAGATGTCATAATAATGTTAATCAAACTAGAGTTTGAGCTGTAACTCAAAGTAGTCCTTGTGACTAGTGTATTACATAATTAAGACCAGTATGGCTAGAAGGACAAGGAAGCAATAGAGATGCAAAAATACAACAGTGTGGTCATGGCTGGGTCAGCACAGGTTATGAACTATTGAACTGAAATACTGGATAAATGTCATCTAATATTATGGTATTTCCACTGACTTCTGGACTGTGTACTGTGCAAGAATCCCAGCCTACTCCTTCTTGCGGATTACAATGAGAGTGACAACAAAAATATTGTGATAAGGAACAAATACTATCCAAACCTCAGGTGCCAGGTGACAGCCCAGTAAAGCACCATGAGTGAGTTGCTGAATCATCAGGCTAGAAGCCTTGGGGCCTACGTTTAAGTTTCTCATGGCAGATCCTGTCCCATCAGGCACCTCTTTGTATGCCTCCATGCTGTGGTTTCCACCAGCACATCCCAGTACCTAAGTGTGACCCTTGACTAAACAGCACTTTTCAAACAAGTGAGGGTGTCCTCCTGCAGCGTCTTCAGTCATGAGGCAGCTGCATGTTCAGGTGCAGAGGGGGCAAGGCTCACAAAGCAATGAGTCACTTTTCCATTTGCAATCTCAGAGCCACAACAGGTATGGATTGTGTTACTATTCCTTCCCACAGGCTGACATTCCTTCGGGGGGGAGATTATTCTGCCAGCTTATTGCTAAAATTTTTTATTGCTTTTGCTGCCTCCAGAAGGGGTCCAATGGATTAGGTATGAAGATAAGAATACAACCATTGAGTTTACAACCTCAAGGGGCTGAGTTTGAAATCCTGGCAAATCTACTCTGTGCTAATATATCACCAGCATTATTGCTCAAAGAACATTTGCTTTAAAAAATTTTCTTCTGTGGGGATCTCTATTGTGATGGTAATACTGATTTGATACAGTTAAAAGCATAAACACTTCTTCATTCATATGCATGTTTCTTCTAAATAAATATGTCAGGAGGTTTCAGGTATGTTCTTTTGTGAGAAAAAATTGTGACCCAAGCCCACTGTAATTGGTTTGACTTTTTTACTTGGGTAGTCAATTCCTTAGAAAAATTAGAAGTATAATGAAGGAAAATGTCACCATCTATCTGAAACTGTCATACAGAGTGAAATGCTTAGAAATGTGTATTATTCCCAAAAGTAATAATTTTGACCCAAAGATAAATAATTACTATGAACCTAGTGTTATACTAGTCATAAAATCTGTGTGTTCAGAGGCTTTGAACCTTTTTGGTTTCTTCTAGATATTTGTCAGCACCTGCTGATGTCAACACAAGCAGGAAAGCACTGCAGGTGGAGCAAGGAACAGATAAATCAGAAAAGGCAAAACACAACATGGGGAGTCTGAAACTCCTAACTCTTAGCACAACACTGGCACTTCCCCTGGAGTACTTCCACATATGAGCAAGGTCTCTTATGCAGCCTGCTGTGGGATGATTTGTGTGGCCCCGCTATGCCCAAACAAGCTGCAAAATTGAGGTGGTACTTTTGCAACAAAATCATGAATGTAGTTAGGGAAGAAAAACAAGTTCTGATCAAATAAGAAGTAAGAGTATTTCATATATCTCCTGCCTTTTCAGTGCAGTATTCTTTGTGCTTTCCTTTTTTTCACCTCTTCTTTTGATTACAGCCTAGCTGAAATAATAAATCTCTGTGTGGGAAAGCACTGGTAGGATTTTTATGTCCTGTCCCTAGAGGCACAATGTGTTGCCAAAGTTATAAAACATTATGTGGGAACTTTTTGGTGAAGTCCATGGCCATCTTCCTGCTAATTCTTAGGATCACACCTGATTTATTAAACATGCCGGAGCTCCATATCTCTGGCTGTAGAGGACATTTCTAAGGATAGTGCCTTGGAAAACAATTTCATTCTGAGGTATGGTTACATTAGGAGGAACAGTCACCATTTCTGGTGTGAGACACACAGCTGGGAGCAGTTATACTTCGAGAAGTCATACTTGGCTTTGCCACATGTCACCACTGCATGTTGTGACTACTCCTCTGGTTTTGCTACCTTGTCAGCTCTACTGAAGCTAGACAACAAGCAAGTAACTACAGGGCTGCATAGAACGCCTTGATTCCATGGGGGCTCTGTTTGCATTTCTTTACTCCATTTACTTCCATATTCTAAAATTAGAGCTAAATACAGAAAGTAAGAAAAACCAAAACCAAAACCAAATCCAACCCCCCCCCCCCAAAAAAAGCCCAGGGATTAATATTTTCTCACCAAAATTCCTCCCCACTCACAAATCCCACATTGAAATAGAGACTACACTAGGAGCCTTAAGAACTGTAGCACTCTATAGAGTTTGATATTCATAAAATCTCACTGAGCTTTACAAAGGAGGTAAATTCAATCCTCAGTGTTTTATATATGAAGAAAGTACAGAAGATAAATAACTTAACCAAGAACACACAGCAAGTAAACAGCAGGACTGAGACTTGGACACAGATACCCTGTGGCATTTCCCACCACCTCAGTAGTCCTGCAATATATTGCACTTCACAGAGATTCTATTGAGCTCCTACCACTTTCAGAGACCAAACATGACTCAGGGTGGTTATTACAAGTTATCACCATATGAACTTTTTTATTCTGACAACAAGTTTTCAGTCACTCATAACTCCTTAGTGTTTCATTTTCTTTGTCCATTTCTGCATGTCTCTGTTTCTGATTTTTATCACAGTGGTCATGTTATGTATCAGTGTGCAACTGTCACCCATCAGGAATTTTACCACAGATTATATAATCCATAATTCACAAACCAAGTCTTTGAAGTCTTCCTACAAGCAAGGAAACTGAGAGAGGCCCCAGCCAGCAAGTGGGAAGGGTTGTTTGGCATACAAGGTTACTGCAGCCACCTCCGGTCTGCCCTGAGGAGACCCCATCAGATGGACTGAATGGCCCATGGGGACCTCAACGTGTCACTGGAGGCCTAATGGTCTGACTCACATGACAGACAATGAACAGTACCAAGTAAGTGATGATCAGGCCCATAAGCATTTTTTATGCAGTAGTCTATCTAGATCTGCTGGAAGTTGGTCTTTGCTGCCTCTCCAGAGCTGAAGCTCAGCCCTGACACAAGAGACAACTGCACCTTTATGATCAGCTACTTCCCTTGCAGTTTCTTGGTTTGCTCTTTTGCTGCCAAGATGCTGAATTGCTTTAATCAGCTGTTTAACAGAGATACGGATATCCTCCCAGAGCATTCTGGGCTTGTCCTGCCCTAGAGCAATCACCTACAATCACAGCAGTCAGGCACTTTAGAAGCAGAACTGGGAGTACAGGGCTTTTTCTTGGCAGTTTGTTAAAGGAATAAGGGAGCAGGGATGGAGGAGAAAGCAGGACTGCACAGCCCAGATGGAAGCACTGGAAGAAAAGATGCACTCCTGTCATTTTCCTGGGCAGAAGTTTTAGAGGTTGAGAAGAGCAAAGGAGCATGAGCTCTGGATTCGAAGCCAGTCCAAGTTGTTTACAGCTGTAACAAATCTCTGCTAGCAAGAGAGAGAGTGGCAGAAGTTCTCAGAGCACATCTGAACCCAGTATGAATCAGGACAGTCGTGCTGGTTGCTGCACAGCCTGCATTGCATCACAATCTGCCTCCAAAATTGGGACCACAGAACTGGGACCGTGCTCCGCACTGGAGGCCATTATCATTTCTTCCACCTTTTCGCCTTACTACTGTGCCTGCATGTGACCACTTAGGGTAGAGTCGAAGCAGGAATGGTCATATTAAAAAGCAAGCAGGTTTTCCTTCAGATTTACACTAGGAGATATAAAGAAAGCTAGCTCAGGCAGATTATTGCAAGCCTTCACTGCTCACATAATTCTCTTTCTGATTTGTTCCTCAGGTCTATAAACCTCTCTTTTGTCTTCTTTTCTCATCATTCCTTTGAGAAACTCCATCTCTCCCCTGCAATGATTTTAATATTGCTCTGGACAGATCTATGAATCCTGAAGACAGGCCTGCTCTTTCTCTCCACTTTCACATTTGATCTAAAATCATAGGTGCTCAGAAATATGATCCTTAGCTAAACTGTGAGCAGTGCAGAGCCTCATGTTACCAATTGAGAAACAGAACTGCCATCCAGGTATGTGGTGGAAACAGCACAGTTTTCACCACTGCCTTTTCACTGTCATGCAGGGACTTTCCACAGCTCAGGTTCCTGACTTAAAATCTAACCTCAGCAAGTAATAAATGAAGAAAATAAAATTAATTAGCAGGGCTATCTTTGAAGTTGGCTCCTGAGATGCTGAGATTATTTCTACATTATTTTACATCCACAAAAGGATTGGCAGCAATTAAGAATGGAATGAAAAAAAAAACAGTTTGCAGAAGGGAATTGTTCTCACAAACATGGCTTTGTTATGAGCACAAAGGATTTTCTGTTAAAAATCAGATTTGATCCCTAGATTAATGTAGTAAAAAAACATCTTTACATGCACAACTCCAGAGGAGTGTACATATACAGACTCTGAGAAGGGGAGTTGTAGGGGATTAAGTTTCTTCATTGTTTGGCAGACTGAAATAGGTTTGGCAAGAAGAGTCTTACAGACTTTGCATAGCTTCTGGGGATGAAAGAGGGGAAATCATAACAAATGGGAGAGAAGATGAGTCCAA
Organism: Mesitornis unicolor; assembly: GCF_000695765.1. NCBI lineage: Eukaryota > Metazoa > Chordata > Aves > Mesitornithiformes > Mesitornithidae > Mesitornis > Mesitornis unicolor. Next base: position 13,608 of record NW_010161595.1, on the reverse strand, counting down.
ATTCATCAGTAACACAGGAACATTGGAAAGGTATTTCACAGGCAGAACAATCACCTGTTGTGGTGGTTGACCTTGTCCAGCTGCCAGCAGCCCACCCAGCTGCTCTCCCACTCACCTTCCTTCTTCTCTGTCCTTGGTGCTGCAGGATTGCTTCTCACACCTTTTTAAACTCAAACCTCTCTCACACAACTGCCACGCCATGGTTTTTTACTCTTTCTTATATATGTTTCTATAGAGACACCAGTAGCTGATGGGTGATATGCTCAGCTTTGGCCAGTGGTGGGTTTATTTTGGAGCCACCTGGAACCGGCTGTGTCTCACACAGGGCAGACCCATCCTTTTCTCACAGAGGCCACCCCTGCAGCCCCCCTTGCTACCAAAACTTGTCATGCAAAGCCAATACACCTGTAGACTCTGAAAATGTTGGAGACAGTCAGCAAAAGTTGAATGGGTCTCCAATATTGGCTATGATGGATCTGTTTTCTTCTACATATGTCTTGTACCATATATCTCTCAAAGTCCCTTTTCAGAGAAACAAACCCTTTACTTCTGGCCATTCTGCTAACTGAAGCTCAAGTGTACTTATCCCAGCACCCCTGCCCAATGCCAGGGTGCAGTACATCTCCCTCCAGCAGCCAGCCAAGAAACAGGCTGTGATAACCAGATGAATATGTGGATTGCTGTGCTTTTCAGAGTCTTTGTGTGTGTGCTTGTGCACATTCACACACTGTCTTCAAGAAAGCCTAGCGTTTCTAAACCCTAAGGGAGACAATCCATACAACTGGAGGTTATTCTGCACTATGAAATGAAACAGATTGCTGGAAATGGCAGCAACCTTCAAGTCAAACAGTATAAAAGATGCTATAGCAAAATTGTTGCTCAGATTGCTGATTTACAAGCTGGCTCCACGTTCAAGTAAAATGAATTTAGAGTTCATTTTAAGGGCAACTAGCCTCATCAAGCAAGCAAAAAGAGGAAGGGCAATCAAAAGTAATTTTCCCTCATGTTTAGCAATCTTTTCTGATCTACTGAGATGTACTGATCCAAACTGTACAGGAGCATGGACAAGTCCCAGAGGATAAGTTACCCTACACAACCTGCTATAGACAGATCATTGATCAGGGATGATTATCCAGATTTCTTATGAGTATGTCATTCTTAGTTCAGATATTAAAATGAAAACCATGCATCATGAAACAAAAAGCTACAGTCATGTCTGTTTTTTGGCAAAAAATACAGTCAGATGGATGTGCTTGGAGAGGGGGAGCTGTCTGTGAAACACATGGGATTTCAGACTCTCTCTGGTGTTTAGCAGTCTTTTCCAGTGCAGCAAAGTCCAAGACCTGCCTCTGTCTGAAAGGCAAAGTGGGAACAGGATAGTGGGAGAAGACAGACATGACTTGTCCAAAGGCCACCCAGCTTCTTGGCTGTGTTGGGTCAATCCTGCAGCCTCTGCCACCGGGTTGTCTCCCACCACTCCCTCCTCTTCTCTGGCTCCTGTGTTTAGAAAGGGGCAAGGGGGGGTGCAGTTATGTTATTATTGAACTCTCATTTCAGTCAAGTGTGACTTCCTGTTAGCATCAAATAAATTACCAGGATCTAATCCAGATAGCTCTGAAATAACTCATCCACTAAATTCTTACACTGGACCAGAAGGCTTGGATGTAATGTAAAAGATTTTAGGAGGAAATTAGGTGATTCCCTAGACAACAGATCTGGATTTGAACAGCTTTCAGGATTACAATTGTTTTGTTACTTTTTATTTCTGGCAAGTTCCAAGAAAGAGAAGAGACTTATTTTGGTTGGAGGGAGAACTTTGCAGAACTATTTAAAGAAATATGCGTTATAATCTGAAAATTAACAGAATGAAATTGTATTGCAGGCTTCCATGGTTGTTATCTTTCATTGGACTAATTTCAAATTTGTCAGTTTTCCCAGTGGAAAGTGTGTTTTTTTCTTTTCTCATTCTCTGTACAAAAGCAACTAAGCCCACAAATCCAAACACTTGAGTAAAAGAAAACTCCAAAGTCAAGCTAGGAAAGTTCTGCCCTTCCACAAGCCCTAGACTAAAACCACTGCAATAGCTGCTGTGAAAAATGAAATAGGGGTTTCTCTAACATAGCTTGTTTTCTGTACAGACGTAACCCTGTTTTCTAGCAATGCTGGGCCCACTGTCTTCTGTTACCCTTGAAAACTGTTACTATTCCTGGAAAACTAAAGGTAAGTCCACAAATGGGAAACTTGACACAGAAATTTCCAGGAAAGAGAATTAAAAATTCAGTATTTCAGCTGACTATAAATACAAGGGGTAGGGGGTTGGGGGAAGCAGCAGAAAAACTTGTCTGTCAACATTTTAAAATAGGATTTTAAACAGCAGCAGAGGAAGGAGGTGTTACAATCAACATTGTCCTGAAACTCAGTGCATCTTTTACCCCCAACCCACACAGAGGGAAAGTCCCAATTTATACCAAACCTTTCAAGCCTGTATCTGACAGAGCTTCCAGGGTGATGTCCCAGTGTTCACAGCCCCACACCAGCTCAAACCTTGCTCCAGGGTGCTGCTTTGCACAGCTGGTGGGACAAAGGAGACTCACCAGTATCACCGTTTTCAGGGCTGGGAAATATATCTGCATAAGTCACAGCTGAACACAAAAGATAAGCTGTCCTATCTATCCATCCATTCATCCTATAGTATTTCACGTAGCTGTGTCTAAAATCATCTAGACTCCTTCTCTGGTCATTAGACAGGTAGAAACACCTTCCAAGTGAGACTAGTTTCATCTGTTTTTCATTTAAAGATGCGAGGAAATCCCACTGGAAATGCCAGTTTCTCTCTCATGGAAGAAACTCAGATAATTGCCTTACATGAGAATCTACCTTATAGCTGGGCAATGTAATTCCCACTGACAATTATGATCTTAAGAAGCCTCACAGAAAATCTCCTCCACCCTTCTGGAATCCCCACGTGTAATTAAAATCATTCCCTGTGGTTGTGGGAACAAACTCTTTATCCTGCAGTGAAAAGACACTAAAGAGGTACAGCTCATGGGTGTTTGTAAACCACTCACATACCATGGCCAAATCAATTAAGTGCATAAGCCCTTGCACTGACAACATAGATTTTCATTAAGGACTTGTTTAAACAAGAAGACCTGTGAAACCAAATATGGGGTGAAGAACAGAAACAACATACAGAAGCTACTTGCATATAGACAACTCTTCAGCTTTTCTACATTTTTCAAACATTTAAAAGATGGACATGTATTAAATCCTATTTTTTTTGCATTCCACAGGGGCTACGAACACATTTTCCACTAGTTTTCAGGGTGAAAAATGTGAAGGCATTTGAGTCAATTTCAAACATCAGTTGACGTTCACCTAACTCAGTGTTCAGCTGTAAAGTCTCATCTTCTTAGCATACCTGGAGGAAAAGTTGAAAGTTGTTGAAGACTACAGTTATATTCCTGGTGACCTTAGGGCAGGTGGACCATGGGCCACCATCAGTGTCATAGTTACTTTCCAACCTCCAAATCCCTTTTATGCAATGGTTGCATTTTTTTAGCTGTGTGACTCTTGTGTCATCAAAGCAATGTAAGAGGATATCATAGTGCTGGCTCAGAACCTCTGTGGAAGGTGGGTGCAATGGGTTATGACACCCCTAAATCCACAGTCTTCTGGGGTCTCCAGAACAAACATGGCACATATTCAGATTTATCCAGGGAACAGGCTCTAGTCTCAGTGCAAATGTATACACTTGCACAAGATATTCTAGGAAGGACAGGCCTTAATCCTGCGTGCTACAAACCCAGAAAGTCTACTTTTGTCTTGAGCAGACAGCTAAAATATGAACTAATTTCTTTCACTTCCTAAACAGAAGACTGCAGGACTAAGTAATTTGCTTAAAAGTGGCCTGAATCACCCAGAGAAATATGGTGCTAAGGAAGAACAGCACAGTACACAGCACAGCAAGCAGACAACATGCAGAGATGCAGCTTTTATTGAAAAACTACAACCCACTCTAAGCAAGCCAGAATTACAGAAAAGAGGGAGAGAGATTTTCTCTTTCATTGCTCACAACAAGAGCTGCATAGGGAAGACTGATTTTTTCCCTTCAAGGCTAAACACCTTAACAGGCCAACACTGTTAACCACTTCACAGACGGCAGCACCTTAAGTAAAGGTGACTGAAGGCTTTGCCAAGGGTAGAACTTATCTCAGTGGGTGAGGCATCCTGGGGGAGCAGCTACCCTAAACTGGCTCCTGCTGCAGTCAGCAGAGTGAGATTGACAGCAGAGATGTGTGCTGGTGCCACTGACAGAAAGAGAACTAACTTATTTCTCCTTAAATTCAAGTTGTTACACCAGGCAGAGGGCCTGGGCAAGGGTGGTACCAAGTTCAGTGAATATGGCAGATTTTTTATGAACTTTGTTTAGTCCACTGGAAATTGTGCTCCCTATTTTAGCCAAGGGTGTAGCTTGGGTTTATGTGTCAGATAGATACATAGGTGTATAGATAAAGATATATATCTAATAAGGAAGATGAGACAAAATTATATTACTTTTCATCTGCTTGATTTAATCCTGGCACAGAATCAACTGAGAGAGAGACAGTGTTTTGCTATCCTGCAGCAGAGTCAAGCAGAACCAAGCCCTGAGTGCTTTTTTGGGCTGAAAGCTAGAGGAAAACAACATGTTTTCTCTGAAGTATCTGCACTCTCAGAACTTGAAAATGCTTAGGATTTCTAAAAGTTACTATTGTGGACATCTTGGCCAAAACTGGCATTTGAAAAACAAATTACCCAGAATAAACAGACCTGAACTTTCATACTAGCTTACCCTAGGAAGCTGTTGGATAAGCTGAACACCAGAGCAAAACTGATAAAGGAAAGGTGAAACTGAGTCTTTAACAGAGGATTTGCACTGCGGTTGTGTGACACATCCTCAGAACTTAAGAAATCTATGAGCTTGATGCTGTGTGTCTGCACAACTGCAAATTTCTCCCTCAGCAGACTGACATTTAAAGAGGAGACAGAGTCCCACCTAAGAGAGTAGGTTCAAGTGCTGCAGTAATTCAGCATTTCATATACACTGTCAAATGATTTTATATGCCTACAAGCTCTTTTTAAACCAAGAAAACAAAGCAATATATGTATTATCAAGCTGAAAACTGATCTGATTTCCCTTGTGTGACCCAGCACTCAGCTTTTGTAGAAGTTTAGTCATACATAAATGGATTTAATGGATACAACCCTTGTGCTGACAACCCAGTTAAATCAGTAAGGAAGTGTATATACCTGTCTAACTACTGCAGTCAGCTACAGCTACACAAGTGGATTCACCTCCCCAGAGCTACACCATTTTCACTATATTTGTATAAAATGTATATCCATATATAGCAATAAAAAAATTTATTCTTTATAAAGAACTATCATTAGGGTGTACCTAAGCTTAGTAGGCTAAACTAACTCAAGCAAACATTCAAAGGTAACATGTCTATTCAGGAGAAGTATAAAGGCTACACTACCATTTTATTTCTACAGTATTCAGACAATCTTTTCTTCCCACCATCTTCAGTACTGAGTCTATATTTTCCCTTTTCCAATTTTTGTACAACCTCCTGTGCAATCCAAGTTGTTCCTGGTCTCCTCTGAAATTTCTTTTAGAGTTCCTTGATTCTTTCTTATGTCTAGGTACTCCAGAAAGCCACGCAAAGTGCTTTTATACATGAAGAGGGGTAGAAATGTTGAAAACCAGCAATTAAACCAAATCCAAACCTACAATTTCACAACAGGAAGGAAGCAAAGCCAGAACAGTCTAGAGAGCAGAGGAGGCCCCAGTCTTACCGTAGCATTGGTTCAGTCATGTAGCCTGCCTAAGACAATCAGTCAAACCTTCAATTATGACATAAATATGCAACGATGTTTAGCAGTTATGAAGTTGACTTTTGAAGTATCAGTTCTAAATGTTAATAACACCTTCCTGCAGATTATGACAGCCTCTTTTGCTGAAGTTTTGAAATTTGGTTTGTCCTAAACATCAAAATGTGTGTTTCCCTATGTAGTCCATATTTTTTATGGTTTTAAATCATCCTTCTACTTTCTTTACAGTGCTCTTTCTTTTGGAGAAGTATGTTGTTTCGCTGTAGGTCTATATTATACTGTGGTGTGCTACTCAATCTTTATTTAAAGGCAAACAGGTATAGATATTGCTGCTATTATTTGTCTACCAAGAAGTCATTTAAATAGAGCCAGAAACACAAACAAGATCATATGGGAAGCACGATATATCACACAAACTACCTCTTCAGGGACGTTGGCATGTGTGATGCAGTGCCAAGCAACTGGGCATTTAGACCAGATAGGCAGATGGGATCTCCTTAGAAAATATGCACAGATCTTAAGTGCATACCTAAATCCACGTTCTTCAGTCATCCTCATGGTCTTCATGATTTCACTCTGACCTTAGTCAAAATAAAGCCCATGGGTTCTTCAGCCAAGCTGCCCAGCAATGGGGAGGTCTGGAGTTGAACAGGACTTGCAGCTGAGCCCATAAAAAGTGTGGTTGTAGATGCCTTGAGCTATATAGTTCTCAGGAATTAAACCCAAACTTGCCAGAAGACAATATAAGTATAGTCTCAATGGACTATATAGGACACATGTCAAAGATCAGTCTGACTCTCAGTGGCAAACACACGGAGCCAGAAACTGCTTTGTTCTGGCAAACTGAGTGCCTCTCTCTCCCTCTGTCTCTTTAAAGTCCCTCCACACAGCTTTGAACAGCTAGGTGAGAAGGAGGATGAGCAGCACACATGTGTTGGCACTATCCGGAGCAGGCATGGTCTCCCTGGGGAACCAGAGCCAGCTGAGCTCAAGTTAGAGCAATCCCCAGGCTGCTGCAACCAGATACAAATCCTTCATAATTGGCTTCCTGGCAACCCTGGCCCCAGCAGACCTCAGCTGCAGCAGAGACTCTGACCCCAGATGCCCTGTAATTCCCAAAGTATTTCTGCATCTGAAAAGTTTCAGGTCTCATTTTCCACTATTAACCCTTTCTCACAGAACGAATTGCTATCCAGGACAAAGAGAGTAGTTGCTACCCGAAAGCTGGTATTTCTTTCAAATAATACTATGAAAGAAACTTATAGTCTGTTGTGATCTGTGAAATTCATGTCGTCTGTACTGTGATAGAGTCAGTCATGAGAAAACATCTAAATAAAATCTGAAGGCTGATGGAGTCTGTGGACATTAATTTACTTTCCTGGTGGTGTAATACCTGAGACACAGCTAGCAGCAGAGAACTGGAAGAAAGAGTGTTAGGAGATTAAAATGAACTCATTCCAGCCTCCATGACAGATAATAGCTATGCTCAGTAAACATTTCAGATAAATGAGGAAATGAAAGCAAACCAAATATTGCAGCAACATGAGCTCTTCTTTCCTCAGTAAAGGATGCTTAGTATTTTTCTGCCAAGCCTACCGGCTCCTCAGTGGCATACAGTGTGGTTCTCCTTGTTCATTCATGTGGACCAGCAACGATTATTGACAATTAGCATCTCTCTTGATGAAGGCAAATTAAGTGCTGTGAAAAACCCAAATGCTATAGTAAAAAAATAGAAGGAAGAAAGGAAAGAAAGTGCACACTGGCTAAGCTAGCATGCATGTCATTTAGGCATTTTGTAATGGGAAAGCTACCTGGGTTTTGCTTTCTGACTTATTCAACAAAATCCTATTAAATGAAGTTCCAGGTGAAATACAGTGGTGATTAACACAATGTCCCACTGTGACAAAGCACAGTACTGTAGAGAGGTAGGGAATTAGTAGGTAGCAGCCACATTCACAACTCTAAGTTCAAAATAGGATTTCTCTGATTCATAGATATGGTGCTCCAAAGTAAACCAGTCCATACCTTTGGCTACTTTCATGGAAAACACAAAGTAGTACAAATGTATTGCCAGTGCTTCTGTACTACTCGCATCATAATGGTTTCTGAGCAGCTTTCTAATATTAGGTCAAAAGTTAGGTGAGACATATGGACAAGAAGGAAGAGCAAAGGGAGCCAGCTGTGCTTGAAAGCTAAGAGACTGCGGTGGCAGCCAGGCAGAGCACTCAAGCCCTCTTTGGCAGTGTCGCCAGTTGGGCTTTACTTGCAAGGTCACACAGGCTGAAAAGCAGAGAGGACAGAAGCAGAGGGAAGGCACCCACACATTTCTCATGCATCAGGAGGACAAGGCATACATCTGAAGCCAGGGGACTGGTACCTTCCAGTGCAGGTCCTGCTAGAAGATTCAAGCATGCAGGTGCTCAGCAGGGCCATAGCTTCCTCTTCTGCCTGGGGGTGGTTGGCCAAGCAGATTCCCCTGCAGAGAAGCAGTAGCTTCCCTCCTTGAGATGTGTGAGCTGACAGCACCACAGCAGAGAATAAGGACATGGAGATGATCCCCAAAAGTGTATCTAACACTACACTCCTGGTTAGAAAGCTAGAAAGCTTTGACCATGTCAAAGGCTTTGCAGAAGTCCAGATAGATGGCATTTATTGCTCTTCCTTTGTCCACTGATGTAGTAACCGCATTGTAGAAATCCACTAGGTTGGTCAGGCAGGACTTGTCCTTGGTGAAGCTATGCTGGCTGTCTTAAATCACCTCCCTGTCCTCCTTGCATCTTATCAGAGCTTCAAGTAGGATCTGTCCTGTGATCTTCCCAGGTACAGAGGTGAGGCTGACAGGTCAGCAGTTTGCAGGATCCTCCTTTCTACCTTTTTTAATATGGGCAAAATTTTTCCCTTCTTCCAGTCACCATGGGCTTCACCTGACTGCCATGACTATTCAAATATCATGGAGAGTGGCTTGGCAACTACATCAGCCAATTCCCTCAGAACTCTGGATGCATCTCATCAGCTCCCATAGACTTATGCATCTTCAGGTTCCTCAGGTGATCATGAACCTTGTCTTCACTTACAGTGGGAGGGACTTTGTGCCTCTAGTCCCCATCTTGTAGTCCTTCAACATGGATGTAAGTAGAGAGGTTGCCCATGAAGACCGAGGCAAAAAGGTCATTGAGAACCTCAGCCTTCTCCTCGCCTGTTGTTACTAGCTTGCTACTCTTGCTCATCAGGGTGACATGCTTTCTTTAACTGTTCTTTTCTGATTGACATATCTGTAGAAGCCCTTCTTGTTATTCTTTGCATCCCTTGCCAAGTTCAGCTCCAGTTGTGTCTTGGCTTTCCTGATGTCATCCCTACACAGCTGGGCATCATCCCTATACTCTTCCCAAGATATCTGTCCCTGCTTGAACTACCTGTGCAGTTCCTTCTTGCCTTTTAGTTTGTCCAGTAGGTCTTGACTCAGCCATGCTGGTCTCTTCCCTTCCTTGCTTGATTTCTTACACCTGGGAATTGAGAGCTCTTGTGCTCTGTGGAAAGCCTCCTTAACAAACCTTCCAACTCTGTTCTGGTCTGTTGTCTCTGAGGACTGTTTCCCAGGGGGTCCTATTGACTAATTCCTTGAAGAGCTGGAAGTTTGCTTTCCTAAAATTCAGGGTCCTGACTATGGTCTTCTTCTGACTCATATCGCTTAGGACTGTGAACTCCATTAGTGCTTGGTCACTGCAGCCCAGGCTGCCTCCAGTCTTGAAACCCCTGGTGAACTTGCTTGCATTGGTGACTGTCAGGTCCCGTTGTGTAGGGCTGCCTGTTTCCTGACTTAAGAAGTTATCATTGAGGGACTCCAGGAGTCTTCTGGTTTGCCTACAGGTTACCGTGTTACTTTTCCAGCAGATGTCAGGGTGATTGAAATCCCCCAGCAGCGGAGAAATGTTAAAAGTTATTCCTGCCCTCAGTTCAGGACTCCATTTACAGACCACTTCTAAACATTTGCTATTTTGTCTTATTTGATCAGAGATGACCATCTCTGCAGCCCACAGAGGAAAAAGATTACCTAATCCTTCTGGGTGAATTTATCTCACCCCCAATGAGCAGTCTAAACACCAGGCAGAATGACAAAAGATATCCAGAAACTCAGGACATGAAGATTGGAGCTAGCAGCAAAGAAGTGTTGAGAAACAGTCCCACATATCCAAAGCCAAGTGCACCACACAAGCTGCTTAACCCTCAGCATGTATGAACCCTCAGCACTGGTTTATACCATCCAGGAGTGCTCACACACTCAGTAGCTGCATCTCAGCTGAAGTAGTAAACTAACACACAACAGCTTAAAATGGAGCCTGAGCCTTGCCAATTGCCATATAGCTGCAATTTCCAGAACTGCCAGCAGAATAAACTTTTGGAACAAGATTATTAGTCATATAAATTCTGGTGACTAAATGTCTTCTGAAATCTTCCTTCTCCTGCAGGGAACAGCTCACCAGCTGCAGCTGTGCGAGTCTTGGCTTGGCTGTTCTTTGTGCATGTATGGTCCATCCATAACAGCAGGTTAGGAGGCTTGCTGAGCTAAGGTTTGCAGCCAAAGTATACAATGTAGGCCCACTTGTGAATTCTTACCTTTATCAAACTCTCAATAGGAACCATGAGAAGGACATTGTGTACACAAAGGAAGTTAAAGCATGACAGTTCCTGCAAAAACATAACCTATGAAAACCAGAACCTCAGCACTGCCTGAAAGCTCAAGAGGACACACTGGTTAGCTAGGGCATGTTCAATTCATAAGAACACTTAAAAAAAAAGACCTATTTGCTTCAAAATAGGGCAAATACTTTTGTGGAAGAACTCTGACCTTGGAAGGAAATTTGGTTATGTGTGTGCCCAGCAGTGAGAGGACATAAGTATCAGATTGCTGGCAATAAAAAACAGTGTCCTATACCATAAACACCACAGAGAGCACAAGCTGCCCAGTTTCCACAGAGCCACAGCACTCTGCAGGCTGAATCTGCCTACTAAAGTAGCAGCATCATCAAGATTGTCATAACACAATCAAGAAAGTAATGCTGTAGGGTGCCATAGGGCACTGCTGGGCAGATGTCACCAAGATCAAACAGAGGACAAGACAAGGTGCATCAACCTCAAGGTCTCAGGCTCTGGAAGTCCTGGAACTTATTCATGGGAAACAATCTGAAAAATAATCAGAAAATGTGCAAATGCTAGCAGAGCAAAAGTTCTTGAATGCAAACATTCCCCTTCCACAAAATGCCTCTTCCCTCCTGCCGAAGTGTTACTGTCTCTGCTTCTTCTTTCCCCCATGGGCTCTATCCAGTTCTTTCTGCCCAGTCTGTCCTCAGCTTGTACGTGCAGCAGCAGGACAGCCTTCAGAGTTGGCCATATTTGACCTCATTTTCTATAGATGAGGGTGTAGGTAGGTGCCCTTCTCAGTCCCTGCTTCTCCAGGTTCTTCAATGCTCATACAGGCTTGCAAGGGCTGAGGCCACCTCCAGCAATCTGCAACCATGCCACCAGTTCACAGCCACAGGCATCAGTGGCTACAGACCCTTGATGTGATTCATGTGCTGGGTGACCCATCAGACCACCTCCCTCTCTGCATGTCTGGGTGTGTTGGTGTCTGGCTAAACAATTGGTGTGATCAAATGGAGCAGAATAAACTCACCATAGGTATGAAGTATGTTTGCTCTTGGGTCCTAGAACAGGTAATGATGGGTAAAATAATTTGTCTCTCCTACAGACTACTTTATAGAGCTTTCAGCATGAGAAAAGGATCAAGGGGACACCCCAGTACTGCTTGATTATTTGGCATGTGATCTTTAAATTAATTTCCTGCTTTGTTTTAGCTATATGTTACATAACAAAAATACAAAAAAAGGCAGAATCCACATAAAAATTACTATGTTGTGTCAGAAAATGGATCCCTATTTTAATCAGGAGAAGAGAACTTACTAGATCTAATGAAATACAATTATGATTATTATCAATTTGGTATAAAAAATGTTTCTGCTTAGGAGATAACTAGTGGGTTCATGCTATATTTGATTCACAAACTAATAATTTCCTCCTTACTTATTCATAATAATTGAGGAATGGCTGCCGCCAAATTCAGAAGAATGCACCCCCCTGAGTTTAGATTTGTTCATTTGGGGTTTTGTGAACACAGAAAATAATCTTTTTTCTGAGAGATGAGCTAAGTTCTCGACAAATGAGGGTCTTCATTAGCCATAATACTCATAATTTCCGAGAAAATTAGTGTGACTCAGGTATCTAGGCAAATTTTTTCAGAATAAAATCTTGTTCCTTAGTAGACTGAGTCCGTGTGGTGTTCATTGGCAGCAGAAGCTTATATAAGTTTATATAGCTTAGATCTGATATGCTAGGCCATATGGTAATATCCTTTTATAAAGAGAGGTCTTCACTAAAATGAACTTCTGTCTCAAAACTGATGGCATATATTTTGCAGATTTCCATATAGTAGCTGATGTTACTAGGAAGCTTGAAATATCACCTTTAGTGTGTTGTGAAATAACAACAGGTGTGTTGTGGACTTCATTGTATCTAATTAAAGGCACCTATCCTTGCTGTCTTGTCTTCTCAGGCCAGCTTGGAGTTACTGGAGAAAGACAGGCTTCTCTCGGGGTGATCCAGAGTGACTAATTTGGGTTTTGATTTGGACTTGCTCTCCCAAAAGAGCCTCTCTTCACTTTGCAAAAGACAACCAACTTTCAGAAGTCCTCTCACTTCTTTGAGTTGGCTTACTTGCTTCAGAGAAAGCTTTCAAACCTGAGTGTCTTACAATATCCTGCTACCTACTGTTGGGCATGAAAATATTTGTTCTTTCTTTGAGCAATGTTTGCATGTTCAGGTCTCATTTTGCAGCAGAGTAAAACCAGGGTTCTTCAAGTCTTTTGGGAAAGAGAAGAGAGAGCAGCTCCTCTGAGAAGGGCCAGATAATCGGTGGCTGTGGGATGCAGAATAACCAGGGCCAACCTTCTTGTCTACTGCACGTGCTCTAGAGTACACAACACTTCCTAGGTGACAACCTGAGCCCTTTGGAAGAAAGAGATATAGCTTACTTTTGGTATCCTCCCTCTTATCTCTTGTCTTCTGTCCCCCGGATCATTTTCTGGACTGAAGATATGTAGGCTGATGAACACACGTGCTTTCTGAAAGCAGTGCATGCCTGAAAATGTCCCAGTTTTTCACACATTTGACAAAAACACTTCCAAAACCTGAAATACTCCAACCTGCCCAATTCTTGCATCAATATTTAAATATTCAAGCTAGAATGTCCCACTTTTCCAAGGTAGCGAATGACTCAAAATTCAGGCCAAATGAGGTACCTAATATTCTTCATTTGAACATATCTAGGAAACTGAAGTCTGGTAGTTCCCTTAATTGTCTTGGGAGAAAAAATAATGTTTGAATGTTTTTAAATACAAGAAATTGCCAGGTACGGCAAATCACTGTAGAGCCTAATTTGTTAAATGCAAGGTCTCCTGGTTTATAAAAACAATAACTTTAAGAGATAATGACTGTTTCTATTCAGCTTACATTAAGGTATTTAGTACAGTTTTATATCTCAACAAGTTAAATACAATTTTTATTATGCCAGTATAGTGTTAATGTCATTAGCTTCATCTATTCCTACTTGCTATTCAACCCCCCTAGCTGACAGCTTAAACCCCTGAGAGCTGAGAGTGGCCTCACAGTCACAGGCCC